>NC_132849.1:20089491-20392521 GCF_048164855.1 Canis lupus baileyi
CATTCATTAGTAGGATGTTCTTTGACCTTGATATATTTATGGACTTTCCAGACTTTTTCTTGTGGTTGGCTTCAAGTTTCATAACATTGTGGTCTGAAAATATACATGATATGATCTCAGTCTTTTTGTACTTCTTGAGGGCTGATTTGTCACCCAGTTTGTGATTTTTTCTAGAAAATATTCTGTGTGCAGTCAAAAAGAATGTGTATGCTGCTGCTTTAGGAGGAAATGATCTGAATATATTTATTAAGTCCATCTGGTCCAGTGTGTCACTCAAAGCCATTGTTTCTTTGTTAATCTTTGGTTTAGATGATATGTCCATTGCTAGAAGCAGGGTGTTAAAGTCCCCTACTATTACTGTATTGTTATCATTGAGTTTCCATATGTTTGTTATTTATTTAATATTTATGTAATTGATTTATATATATTAATTGATTTATATATTTGAATTGTTCTATATTTGAGATTTTTATATTCATGTTTCTCAATTTAGAGGCATAAATATTTAAATTGTTAGATCTTCTTGTTGGATAGACACTTTTGTTATGATAGAGTGCCCATCTCCATTTCTTAATACAAACTTGTTTTAAAATCTAGTTTGTGTGACAGAAGTATGGCTACTCTGGCTTTCTTTTGATGTCCATTAGCATGATAGAAGTTCTCCACCCCCTCACTTTCCATCTGCAGGTGTCTTTAAGTCTAGAATGAGACTCTTGTAGGCAACATATAGATGGAACTTGTCTTTCTTACCCATTCTGATACCCTATGTATTTTGATTAGAGTATTTAGTCCATTTACATTAGACAATTATTGATAGATACAAATTTAATGCCATTGTGTTACCGATAAAGCTGGTGTATCTGGTGATATTCTCTGTTCCTTTCTAGTCTTTGTTGCTTTGGGTCTTTTATTTTCCCCTATTTAAAGAGTCCCCCTTAATATTTCTTGGAGGGCTGGTTTAGTGGCCATGAACTCCTTTAGTTTTTGTGTGTCTGAGAAACTCTTTATCTCTCCTTCTATTCTAAATGACAGCCTTTCTGGAAAATGTATTTTGGGCTGCATATTTTTCCCTTTCAGCTTGTTGAATATATCGTACCACTCTCTTTGGCCTGCCAAGTTTCTGTGGATAGATCTGTTGCAAACCTGATCTGTCTTCCCTTGTAGGTTAAGGACTTTTTTTTCCTTTCCTTAATTCACAATTCTTCCCCTGTGTATTTTTTAAATTTGACTATAATACACCTTGATGATGGCCAGGTTTTGTTGAATTTAATGGGAGTTCTCTCTGCTTCTTGGATTTTGATGTCTGTGTCCTTCCCTAGATTAGGGAAGTTTTCAGCGATAATATGCTCAAAAAAACCTTATGCTGCTTTTTCTCTGTCTTCATCTTCTGGGACTCCTATGAAATGAATGCTATTCCATTTAGTAAGCCACTGAGTTCCCTAAGTCTACCTTCATGATCCAGTACTTTTACTTTCCTCTTTTTTTTTTTTTAGCTTCATTCTTTTCCAATATTTTATCTTCTGTATAACTCATTTGTTCCTTGGCATCATACATCGTAATTGTCATGACATCCATTCAGGATATCATTTTTCATTTTGGCCTGACCAGATTTCAGCTCTTTTCTCTCTACAGTAAGGGATTCTCTAGTGTCTTCTATGTTTTCTTTTTTTTCATCCCCAGAGAGTATCCTTATAATTTTTGTTTTAAATTCTAGTTCAAACATTTTACTTATATGTCTGTATTGATTAAATTCCTGGCCATCATGTCTTTTTGTTCTTTCTTTTAGGGTGAATGGAAGACATCTTGTTATTTTGGAAGAAAAAAGAAAAAAGATAAAGTGAAATAAAAATTTATAAATAAATAAATTTATAAATAAATAAATCAAGAAGGAAGCTAGATCCTAGGTGTGTTTTGGTCTGCTTCTTATGAGAAGTTTGATAGAAAAAAAAGATTAAAAATTTAAAAATAATGCTAATAATAAATTTTCAAATAAAATTTTAAAAATTGATCTAAATGTATCCAACCCCCACCCCCCAAAAAACCCCAACAAATGAAAGAAAGCTAGATCCTGTTTCCTCTAGAGCTGAAGCTTTGCAGCACTCTATGATGAGTAGACTTAATGCATGAGAGGGGTTTCTGCTGTCCTTCTTGGGGTGGGGCATTCTCCTCAGGTGGACTTGTCCTCGTGGATATGGGCCTGCAGGGTGCAGTGCGGTGGGGCTTGGAGTAGCAACTTTGTTCTCTACTTGGTGGTGCTCTTTGGCTCATTGGTATTGATCACTGCTAGTGGACAAGGGGTGAAAATGGCTGCACCCCATACCTTTGTCTCCAGAGCTGGAAGTTTGCACCTGCCACAGTTCAGGATACACTCATAGACACATAGTTACCCCTCCTGTGTCCCTAGTTTCTATCAGATCCCTTCCTTTACCTTATCTGTGTCCCAGCTGTCTGCCTGCCAAATGATACAACACTCCAATGTTTTATCTCAAGACTGGCTATGTTTCAAAGCCCCACACTTCAGAGGTCCCTGTGTTGTGGACCTGCACTAATCCTCTGGTGGAGTGTCTTCCTGTGTTTGGCCACTACTGGCTTGTTCCAGAAAACAATTGCATGACCATACAGTGGTTCAGAATGTATGGCAAATCACAAAGCAGAGCAGACACCAGGGTTTGCTGTCTTCAGCCAGTGTCTTTGTTCCTATGTTGGTGAATGGAGCAGTTAAATGGCACTTGCAGAGTATTTTGCCTGTGGAATGGCTGTATGCACTCTACACAACATACTCCAAGCAGGGGAACCACCTCTCCCCTAGTGATCCAGGGGATCCTCAGACCCTACCTGCTGCATGTTTCTGGGACTCCACCTTGCTTCCCCACCTGAGAACCACTCAACTTGCCAGGCTTGACCCTGGTGATGTCACAGACCTCCAAAACTTCAGACTGTGCTCTACTGTTAATTAAAAAAAAAAAAAAAAAAAAAACTGGCAGTATTGAAACCCTCTCCTTGTTTCCAGTCAATGGATTTGGGGGATAGTTTTCTTGTGCAGGCTCACGTGCATGTTTTCACTTTTTTTTCACTTTCTCACTCTTGTTCTCTCTTGCTACTGCCCCTGCTGTCAGAGCTTCTTTCTCCTCCACTGTGCCCTCAGCTCTTTTCTTCCACAAATCAACTCTCTGTAGTTCCTACCTTCCATGAGTCATTTTTTTTTTTTTTCTGTTTGTGGACATGCAGCTTTGTTCTCTAAGACTTTCGATTGATTTCTTGGGTGTTCTGAATGATCGACATTTATCTAGCTGTATTTGAGGGAGTAGGCAAGCTTAGGGTTGTCCTACTCCTCTGTCATCTTAAACCCCTCTCTCCTAGAAATCACTTTCTATCCTTTTTCTCACAATACTCTGTAGGTATAAGCAATTTATAAATTGCTCCATAGCTGCAGAGGGAGGGCTGCCTTGTCCACATGCTGCCTTTGGATCTGTCCTGCCCACCTTGTCTGGACATTGAGCGTCCTCTCCCAGTGACTAAAGAGTTGTGGCTGCCTTGCTTGCTTTCTCTAGAGTTAAACTGATTCTGGCTGATAGCAATTGTGTTTTAGGTTTGCCATTTGCCTTTACCGGTCAGGTTGTCATGACCTGGAATATCTTCCTCCCAATCCCAGGCTCCTTCCAGTCCACTCAGGCCTCTTGCACATCCTGTTCCTTTCACTAGCACACAGAGGAGCACAGAAAGGGATCATCCTCTACCAACACAGGTTGAGAGTATCAGGAGAATCGTGTGAGGACCTCTTAGCAGGCGTGGGACTGCTCTTGTACCATACAGAGGATGGCAGAAGAGAACACCACATTGAATAATTTCATATAACTTCTCATCTTCCTGGGGTTTCCATCTGGGATTTTTATCATCTTATCCCTAAAAATAGCAATGGGAAGGTCCAGGGGAATGGGGTGCTGCAGTTCTTCTCAGGGCTCAGGCATTATAGTAACTTAGTCTCTGCTTGAAGATTAGTCTCCTTTCCTATTTTGGAAAATCTGCTCTGATATAATATCCTGTATCTCCCTATGCTATTTCTTTTTTTTAAATTTTTTTTTAAATTTTTATTTATTTATGATAGTCACAGAGAGAGAGAGAGAGAGAGAGAGAGAGAGAGAGGCAGAGACACAGGCAGAGGGAGAAGCAGGCTCCATGCACCGGAAGCCCGACGTGGGATTCCATCCCGGGTCTCCAGGATCGCGCCCTGGGCCAAAGGCAGGCGCCAAACCGCTGCGCCACCCAGGGATCCCCTCCCTATGCTATTTCTTAAAGTAAAATTCATCTTTACTGTTCAAGCTTTGCTGTTAAAATTTTGAATTTAGAAAATTCTTTCCAATTAATCTTGGACTGCAAGACTATTGAATTGCCATAGATCTTAAGCTTAAGAATGGGACAATCATTTCCTTAATTCTAGGCTGGCTCTGTCTGCCTCAAAGGTCAAAAGATGTGAAAACACCTGATTAGATACCTACACAGAACTAAGGATGATCAAGAATGCAAACATTTTAAAATTCTGCTAGTATCACCCTGTTTCAAAGGTGTATGCCTTGTATTGGTATATAAACAACACCATTTGGTTCAATTCATTTAACAAATATTTCTTTTTTTTTTTTAAGATATTTATTTATTTATTTATTTATTTATTTATTTATTTATAGAGACAGAGAGAGAGAGAGAGGCAGAGACACAGGCAGAGGGAGAAGCAGGCATCATACAGAGAGCCTGACGTGGGACTCGATCCAGGGTCTCCAGGATCACGCCCTGGGCTGCAGGCGGCACTAAACCACTGCGCCACTGGGGCTGCCCTAACAAATATTTCTTACAAGACTATTATGTTCCAAGAAATGGGTCATATATACAGTGGCAAATGGCCAGGGTTACTATCCTAAAGGCGCTTACATTCTGGTAGAAGATATTGATAGATAAATAAATAAATAAATAAATAAGGTGAGAGATAAGCCAATTTGTTTGCCACATAGCATCAGGAGTTCATTCCTGATAACGTGACAAGGAATTAACTGAGGAAAGATCCCCCCCCCCCCCCCGCAGAAATGAGAGGGACCACTCTCAATCTCCTCTGATAATCCCCATTGGGCCAGAGACACCCAGGCAGCTGGAGTTTTCCAACATTTTCCTAAAGAACTCACAACTCAGTTCAAACTGCCTGGTGCCCAAGCCAAAAGCTTTACCCCACACTCCTGCCTAGCCAGGAAAAGGGAAAATAGAGGAGGGGAGCTCCCACAGGGGCTGAAACAACAAAGGGCTCATGAATCTGCTGGCTTCCATATCTTTGAATGCCAGCTGGCATCAAGTGATATTGCCTACACCACATGAGCCTTTTACACAATAGCTTTGAAATAAAGAAATAGGGTAATATGATAGAGAGTAACTGGAGGCAGAGCCTACATGCCAAGAAAAGAAAAGTCCATGTGGGTTAACTGATAAGCCACATTTAAATGCAGAACTAAAAGATTAGGAGGAGTAAATCATGCAAATAGTAAGAAGAGAGTATGTCAGCCCAAAGAAATAGGTAAGGCAAAGCCCAGAGTGGGAACAAACTTGGCTTCTCATAACCTAGAGCTGATAGATGATTAGGAGCAAAGTGATAAGAGGTGAAGTTAGAGCCTCAAGTTAGGAACAGACTAAATCAGGCAGGTTATTTTTTAGTTTGTCCCCCCAACCCCTCAAGTACAACCAGAAGCCATAGAAATGAGGTATACAGATGGGCTAATCTGATAAAGTTATTTTAGAAAGCCCCTCAGCACCTGTATAAAGAACAGTGGAAATACGAGTAGAAAGTGGAAGATCCGATTGGCAGTTTCAGTGCAGGTTTGAGGTGATGTTGATCTGGACTGGGATGGTAGCACTAGGGATGGAGAATAATAGGCTGATTCTAGATCCATCTGGGAGTTGACAGTGTTGGAAATAAGGGACATCAAGGAGCCCTCTTGGATTTTGGCTTGGACAACTAGGTAGATGGTGTTATTGCTTAAGGAGCTGAGAAATACTGGGGGAGAGAAAAATTTGAAAGCAGTTGAGTGGTGTAGGATCAAGATGTTTTGGAATGCCATCTTTGAGATGACCTTTGGATATCTGTGTTCTGGGGAGACATTGGTTGAGGGAGCTCTTCTCAGCTGTGACTCTTACAGCTCCTGCCATAAGCCATAGCTTACCCTATTTGGGCATTGATGGTCCCTTCGTACCCCACTGTTCTCTATTACTCGAGAGCATGTCAGCTGGCAGTTTGCACAGGTGGCATATCTCTCCATGACCTCTCCTGAGCTTGGACACCACTTCCAGATTATCTCCAAAATTTTTCCTGCGTCTGCATAAGAGTGATCCATCATCTGGCTGCCAACCTGGCAGGCAGGAAGACCCTGTGTCTTCAGGCCTGCACCTGAAAGCAAAGGCAAATGGCAGCAATACAAATCGAAAGCCGTTCTTCACCACCTGGAAGCTGGTTTCCTGCTGTCCAGGAGAGAAAGGGCCAGGGGTTGCTCACCAGCTGCCCTGTGTTGCCTGGATGATCTGCCAGCAGAGGACTGGGCTTACATTTTAAATTGCGTTTTTTTTTCCTTGTCTCCTTCCAGGACCTGGGAGAGGGAGCAGTTATGTGATAGAAAGTGATAAGGAAAAATTGCTACACACCTCTTATTTATTAGTTTCCTCCTGCCAGGAATTCTGTCAGAAGACTCTTCCCCTCCCTTTATATGACCCCCTTA
This sequence comes from Canis lupus baileyi, assembly GCF_048164855.1. Classification (NCBI taxonomy): domain Eukaryota; kingdom Metazoa; phylum Chordata; class Mammalia; order Carnivora; family Canidae; genus Canis; species Canis lupus. The sequence goes on from NC_132849.1 coordinate 20,096,238, forward strand.
TACACTTATGATCTCAATGACCCAATAGGGCCATTGAGCTGTCTCAGGAAATGTATTACTAATTACTCTTTGATTATTTCCTTGAGGAACACTTTCCTTTTGAAAAAAAAAATATTTGCTGAGTGTCAGCAGCTTCAAGGCACAAAAGTCCATGCTGATGACATGGCACTACACCTGACAGGTCAGGCCCTACTATCTTGGAATTCACTGTCTAGTAGGAGTCATGCAATAGAGAAATGAGCAAACAAACAGGCAAATAAAGGTAACTCAGATAGGGATGACTGTTACTAAGAAAATAAGGCAGCAAAAAGCAATGGAGATGTGTGTCAGGCTTTTCTCTGAACTGAGGAGTTAGTGAGCACAACTCTGGACAAAGTGTGTTCCAAGTCATGGATCAGCAAGGACAAAATCCATCAGATGAGGTTAGATTCAGAACAATGGAGCCAGTGTGGCTGCACCCTGCTGATGGTAGAGATTGCGGTTTGAGGTCTGGTCAGAGCCTGGAGTAGGCATCACATCTTGACTCCCCACAAGGTGCTCAGGGCACCTTAATTAGCAGGAGATTAGGCCAATAGCATAAAAGACGTGGTTGGAATGAAATCGAACCAGATTTAAATGGAATTGGTGAGGACCTAGTTAGGTTCAAATAGCAAGTTATAAAGTCGCTCCTCCTTGCTTCGTGTTACACTTCAGCTTCATCAGTCCGCTTGTGGCCACCTGCATACACCTGCAGTGCTCTTAGTGCCCCTTGTTTGGGAAGTCTTCCTTCTCCACCTCTCTGGCTAACTCCTCCTCACTCTTGAACACCATCTCTAAAAGCATTTCTCCTTGAGTTGTAACAACCAAAAATGTCTCCAGACATTACCGAAAGTCTTGGTGGGTCATGTAGTGATTTCCCCCAGTTGAGAATACCCCTACCCAATATGCCTTTCTCTCTTATTAGGGAGAGAAGAAGGGCAAGGAGAAGCAAAATGTTGGGAAATATAGCAGCCTACATCAAACTTTGTTCCATTGTCACAAAGCAGTCCTGGCTTAAACCCACCCTAAATTAGTGCAGCCTGCAATATTTCAAGTGCACAAAAGGCACAACTAATGAAAAATCAAGGAGAGGGAACAGGAGACACATTGGGAAATTAAGGCTCTATTTTTTGTTCCCATTATTCTAAGGGCTAAAAAAATGTTATTACTTTTTAATTACTATTAATTACTATCTACTATTATTTGCACATTGGTTCAATGACCTCAAAAATAATTGGACTTTGCTGCCTGGACTTAAATTTTTTGGTTTATAACTCTTACCAACCCATGTTCTGGACAGATACTTTTCACCCTCATTCAGAGAAATGGAACATTACCCCAGAAGCAACTGTAACTGTGTATCTAGAGAACACAGAGGCTGAGAGGCTGGAATCAAACTCAAGTATGCATAACAGCTCCAGGGTTCTTCCCATAATGGTTGAGTTGGATAAGGCAAAGGATTTAATTCAAGCCTGGCAGGTATTCATAGGAGTGGGGCTGTGTTTAGACGAAACTGTTCACTTCCTCCTTCAGATTCCCTAGAAAATACATTTGTGTACGGCAAAGGTACCTGGTCTTTGGGGTCTTCAGGGAAATGCCTCCTTTAGGCTTCTGAACAAAATATGACAGGCTTGAAAACATTGGAATGTTGACAGGCTTTTCTCTGGGACCCCAGTCTTTCTTTTTGTGTTCATTCCACATCTAGGCTTTCCTATTCTCCAAGATTTTAAAATTATTTGCCTTTTCCCTCACCATTCTGGCCCTCAAAACCCAATGCAGGAAGAGCTTCCAGGTGCTCATTCTATAAGGAATTTAGGTCTGCTAATGGCTTAATATACTGTCCCTTTCAAGTGAACCTACAAATTATTCTCCCATAATAGAATTTATCAACTGGTGTAGGAGGGAAAATTTTATTTCCTTTTCTTTCTTTTCTGTTTGTTTGTTTTTAATCTATATGATATTGGCAATGTTTCATCTCTTTGTAAGGTCCTGCTATATTTTTTTTTAAAAAAAGGACAATTCATAATTATATGGAGCCCTGCTGGTCCCCACTGTAACCACTAATCAATTGTGCCTAATGACTAACTGAAATGTGGCTAGTCTGAATGAAGATGTTCTGTAAGTAAAAATAAAAACTCGGATTTGGGGGCACTTGGGTACTCAGTGGTTGAGCATCTGCCTTTGGCTCAGATCATGATCCCAAGGTCCTGGGATCGAGTCCCACAGCAGGCTCCCTATGGGAGCCTATGTCTCCTGCCTTTCTCCCTATATCTCTCATGAATAGATAAAATCTTAAAGAAAAAAACCCTGAGATTTGAAGAATTAGTGTGAAAAACTGCAAAATAACTCATTAACAATTTTTATATTGATTACATGTTGAAACAATATTTTCATCAGCACATTAATATTATATATTAATAATAATGCATTAAGTTAAATAAAATATATAACAAAATTAATTTTACCTGTTTCCTTTTATTTTTTATGTAGTTACTAGAAAATTTGAAGTTACATATGTGGTTTGCTTCTTATTTCTATTAGACAATGATGATACAGAGATTTGTATCCCACTAAAGTACTCTTTAGTCATTTAATTTAATCCATTAGGGGATTAATAATTATTCCATTTTACAAAAAACAAAAATTAAACTGAGGTTAGTGATTTGTTCTTGATCCCAGCTAGCAGTAGAAATAGATACTGAGTCGGCTAACTACAAAAATTACCCTCTATGTTAAAATCCAAGGATAGCATCATCCTTTTTTAATAAAAGACTGGACTTGGGGGTTCAGACAAACAAACTTCAATACAAAGCTCTCTTTTCTAAAAGTTTATATTTCCCTTTAAGCAGTTTTTCATTTTTTAAGTTGAAACAGCAAAGGCAGATAGAAGGGTCAGGAAATCTCATTGCTCTGAGTGTTCAGACTTCTTCATGCCTGGTAAATGGTACTGTAGGACAATAAAAAACTGTTGGTAAAGAAGACTCCATTGTAATGAACAAAAAAAAGGGGGGGGGAAACTTTAAGTCCCCTTTTCAGGAAAAAAAAATTAACTGAACTGACCACCTGGTTATTTTGCCTCAAACACTTCTTTCCCAAGCTTTGCAGAGAAATTAATTGCACCTTGTACTTTGCTATTACAGACTCTGAATGGAGACATGCTCTACTTTTCTTCCCCAGGACACCTGCTGCATCCTTCCTACATCAACAGAGATGAAAATAAGATAAGGTTATTGCCATCCCATCTCTAAAATTGTCTGCATGCCATCCTATGTTCTTATTAGAATCCATGATGCCCTGTCCCCTTGTAATGAGTGAGTCCAGAGTGTGGGGCAGCAAAAAGACTGCACTTGGCTCAGTAGAGTAAATTCCCTGTTATCAAAGATACTTAGACTTTAGATAGAATTGCTTTCGATTAAATTTTGTGTATCTTCCAAGAGTCACTAATTTTATGGCAAAGAAATTCTGCAGAGGACAGAAACCCTTTAGAAACTCTTTCCAGTTAGTGGCCCAATCCATTCCCCATTCCCTCTGCCTTTAGCCACTGCTGTTGAGATGACCACCTTTACTTCTATTGAGGTGTCTCTTCCCGGTTCAGAATAATTGTGTCTCAAAAGCTGAAGATAAATGCAGCCACTCAGTCTGATAAACAAATAGTGCTGATAATGGAGCTCAATGGAGATAGCTATGCCAGAAAATATTTAGGTGTTGAATGTAATTTCAAGGTCAGTAAGTATGCCAAGTAAATGCAGTCTAGCGCTGAACACACAGTGCGAACAAGGTGAGGGACTAGATTGTTCTCCCACTTCTCTTGCTAAAAGAGTTTAACAATCTACTTCCATATTTTATTTCTGTATTTTTGCTGTGGGTTAGCACCCCTTTTCTCCTTATGTTTCTTTCTTTTCTTTAATAATTGAAGATTTTGTTGTAGCATGGCAGGAACATAAATCACGAGCCTTTGTATTTATTTACAATATTTTATTTGGCACAGACATTTGGGTCTGGAAAATTTCCAGGGATCAAGGAATTAGCTGGATGTCTAGTTCCCCCTGTCTTTAAAATCCTCTGTACCCAGCCCCACACTAGGTTCTGTAGCATGTTAACAAGACAGAGACACAATCCCTGCCGTTGAAGAGTCTTGACATAGTTGAGGACACATGAACAGGTGAATTTATGAACAGTCACAGCATAAATGTGGTGAAAGAGAGTTATATGCAATGCTTTACCTGTACTATAGTCTTCTATGCGTTCTCATCGATTTTCAGGCTCTGACATTTCAGTTCCCATTTAATTCTCTCATCAGGCACCCATACCAAGGGATTTGAGGGTCATCTCAAATAAATGAGTCCACTGTGAAACTCTAAATCTGACCTTGTTCTTAATCCTCAGACTTTAATTTTCTCTTGGGATTCCTACAAAATACTTAAAAGTAACATTCAAAATCAAAATCATCTACATTTCCCATAAACAAAATTGTCATCCAGGTGCATATATTACTGTTACCTAGACTCTAACTGGGTTTATATTTCACTAGATATGTGCACTTGGACAAGCCATGTATATTCCCTGAGGCTCAGTTTTGTCACATGTAAAATCGTTTAGTAACATCTGTCTGACTTGTCTCTCCTTTGATCCATATACCAAGGAACCAATGGAAGGATAATAAAATGATGAAATCAGGGGCAAATATCAAGCATCACCAATACTATCACGATAATAGTTTGGGTACACATTCTCTTTTGTTCATATAGCATTTGCACCCTCTAACTGGTCTCCCCATTTCTATCAGCTCTATCACATTTTAACTACTATTCATATTCAGATTATTCCTATGTTGAGGCAAGCACATAAAATTTACCCTGGATTCTTGGTTTCAGCTTTATCTTCCAAGTATCAGACTGAGTCTAACCTGTGTCTAGTTTTTGGGTTCAGATATGTTTCAGCACATATCTGAAACTACTCCAGCCAATCATAATCTTATTTATTTGTAGGAGGCTGAGGAGTATTTTAGGAGAGAATTTACCCAAAAAAGAGGATTGGGGCAGACAAGTTTGACTATAACAAAGCCTGAGTTGAGAGACAAGAGGAGATATTCTGAACACAGCATCATGATTATCACACAAAACCTGCCCCAGCTCCATTGCTCAGATCCATGTCTGCTTTTCAGGAGAGAGAGAGAGAGAGAGAGACAGAGAGAGAGAGAGAGAGAGAGAGAGAGAGAGATGGCTGTCTAGCCAGAAACAAAAACAGCTGAGTCAATAAACATCATTGGAACAGTGGTGCTCAGACAGGAGGGATCCCAAAATAGTAAGGACCTTGGCACTATGTTGGAAATCCTCCCACAGTATATACCATGAAGTGGGGAGGTCCATCTTCCCCTCCACATCACACACACACTTTTTCATCATCTATGATTGGATGTTATAGGGCTTTCATGTGATCATCAGTGAGACCACCCATTTGAAAACTATACATCAGTGGTAGTGCCTAGTGAGACATTCAGTGAACACCCTACTGGAAATTGGAGTTGCAATATCAGAAGAACTGCTCACAAGTGCTTGCGAGATAACTCCATGAACCTGCAGAAACTCTTGATGTGACACTGTGCAGTAGCAAAAGTTGACAGAAAAAGTCAGTGAAATTCAAATTTTTATTCTTAAAAGGACTCCACAATTAGAGAAATTTGGGTTATAGTTATGTGTCCCTCAAAATGCCCAGAAATTCCCACATACAAATAAATATAGTTTGAATATGATCACCTCCCCATATTAGCCAAATAAATCTTGAATGAGCTCCAAACTCCTGGTGTCACATCAACATTTCATTTGGCCCATTTTGAAGGTACATGGAAAAAATTCCCCTTCGTAAATACCTGAAAACTAAATACACACACACACACACACGCACACACACTACATACATATACACACAAAGAAAAAAGAAAATTTTCCCAGGTAGCTTGCTATGGTATATAAAAATAAGCATACTTGAGACCTTTCTTGTGTAAAGGATGATGTGTTCATAAAGATCTCTTTATTTTTCTAGTCTTATAACATTTCATTAAGCAGTTAATTTGAAAGATTACTTAATTTTTATCTCAGAGAAACAAAGAAGAGGTCTATGATTCTGGTCTTGGAGGCAGATTTCAGAGGGAGAATGTTGGATTAGGGCCCTCTAGAAGGTGGAAAATAACAGTTGGCTATAGGCCTCAATGAGGCTGCACAAGCACCTTATCGTTACAGGCAAAAGGGTGTAGGATGGAAGAGTAGACATAGTAAGTGGTCATGATTCAGAAGCTGTTAGGTAGTAGCAAATATCTGCTCATCTTAAAAAGAAGCCTGAGTGTTAGATATCATCATCATTTTATGGAGGAAACAAATTTAAAAACTGAGGTTGAGATGAGATAAACAGCATTCAGACACATAGTCAGTAGGAGAATAAACTGGAATGTGAATTTGGAGATGATTGGATCCAGCAATGGCTGTGCCAGCCTCATTACCCTTGTGCTATACTGGGAAAGTCACTGTTTCTCTTTGATCTCAGAAGTTTCTGAGATATTGTCTCCATTTTGTCACTGATAAAAAAGATGCAGAAAATGTAAGTTATTTAACTTACTTCATGTAGCCAGAAACTGTCAAAGCTTGTATTGATATCAATCCTGACCTAAAAATCTCAGTTCTTTCTCTTCTTCAAAACTTGGCTATAGATAGAACCTGGTGGGGATCATCAGGCTGTTCTCTCAGAAAATAGCACCACATCCATGGCAATCATTTGCTGCGGGGAAAAATTTAGTGAATATGCTGTTAAATAAGAGTTCCATGGCTGCTTTGCTTGCTGCATTATGATTTTATGAGGTCAAGGAACAAAGCTTAACATTTTAAAGAATTTATAAAGTGTATAACCAGAGGGACAAATCTACTTAGCTTGCCACCAACCTTTCCCCTGTGAGAGGATTAAAATCCATTTTAGGGTATCTTGAGACATTGCTTATGGTGGGAAGAGAGGTGGATTAATGGTTATAATCACTGGTTCAAAGATCTCTGCTTTCATCTTGAGCTTAAGCCAAGAACACCAAGGTAAGAATGTTCTGCTAAATAATTCAAGCACTTGGAGCTTTTCCCACTGCCTTCTCCATTTGAAAACAATGTCCCTAACCACCTGTTAGTCCCCATTAGTAGTGCTGAACTGTGAGTCATATCCTCAGCAGGAGAAAAAGTTTTATTGAGTCAGGTGCACCCCCTGAATTTGAGGTCTTGCATTTATGTACTGCTGGTGGGCTACAGAGTCAAATTCTTGAGTTTCCTCAAACCAGATGTACTAAGCTCTAGGAAGTTAAAGAATAAACATCCAAGGATTCAATTCCTACTGGTCTTTCCTCTTAATAAAATAGAGCCAGTAGAGCCCTCCACCTCTTTGCTTAATAGAAAAATATAAATGTTCACCACAATGAGCACCACTAAAATTTTATATAGGAAAAATACCTTGAGGGTATTAGAAGCCAATTACAGTTCTGTTGCTGACTTTGAGTGAGTCATGAGTTGTTTGGACATCAGTTTGTGGGATTTCAGTGCAAACGACCTCATAAGAATCCAAGTTAAAACTAGAGATGTAAAGCACTTTGAAAAGAATAATGTTAATATATCCGTCTGTTTGTCCATGGTTACATGGTAGTTTTATCAAAGTATTTTTACATCATCAGTCTCACTAGATTATCATATTATACCTCTGATTAGAAAGGGTCATGTGAGTACTGTTTCTCAAGAATGAACAATTTACACCAGAGAGGTTAGGTCTAGATTCACTGATTGTCCAAGCAAGCCAAATGGTGTATTGGATTTATAACACCAGTCTTCTACTGCAGAATTCTTCTATCCATACTGAAATACCAATGGAGTATAAATCAGGAAACCTGGATTCTGGACTCAGTTCCAACAATTACAGTCATATGGCCTTGGGAAAAAGCCCTTAACTTATGAATCTCAGTTGGCTCAGATTCAAGCCAGGACCAGTGCTAAGGACTGAGGTAGGACAGTAAACAAGAAATTGTAGTCTTTTCCTTTACTGAGCCCATAGTCCAGAGGGGAAAATAGGTAAATAATTATGATAAAGTACAGATAGTCAGTATGTTATGGGTACATATAGCAGAACATAACCTAGACAGGGTTTCAGGAAAGATCTTCCTGAAGAAGTGTGATGTTTAAGCTGGACCTAAATGATAACTAGTAATAAGCTGGGGAAAGTATGAAGGAAGGAGCAAATGAGTGTTTCATAAGGATAGAAGAACCTGTGTCAAGTGCCTGAAGCTGGAGAAACATGGCTTGTTAAAAGTATCATTTTCTCAAAAAAAAAAAAAAAAGTTATCTTTTTTCTACATGGGTTTCACCCATATCAGACACAGAGCCAGTCCTAACAAAGATAGCCACTGTTTTCATAGATCTTCCCATTATCTTAGAGAATTTGAATTCACTCTTCCAGATTCCAGCTTAGAAGCTGCTGAACTTAGAGAAAATCCTCCGGTTGCCCTTGAGACAAATTACTATCACTCATATCTTTAGCCTATTCAGTTTTCCTGGGTTTCAGCCTTCATTTCATGATTCGCACCTGACTTCAGCAGGGGTGAATAATTCAGTTTTGAAAAATCTATTCTTTATGACTGACAACACCTTTCCCTAAGACCCTAATATTTCCTTGTATTGCCTCAGATCTTTCAAATTCAATACAAATTCCCGAGGCTTAAAACCACTTCCACTCTCAGGGCTTGACATTTATCCTCAATCCATCACTTTGAATGAAGAAAGCTGCATCTAATGGACTTGTTTGTACCCATTCCTTGGATTTACTGTCCTAGGATTAGAAGGCTGTCCTCTTAAAGAGTTTTCTCTGTGCTCTGTAGGCATTTGATTATCATACCTTCTCAGTCCAGAAGGATTTCCCAGAATGTACTGCAATCAAGCTCTTGTATTACCTAAAGCTAGAACAATTGTTGAAAAAAGTACCACCTGAAAAAAGCCTTGAAACACTTGTCTTAATGTGTTTCACAAAGCAAAACAACCATTCTCAACCTATGGTTGCATACATGTGCTAAATTCACACATGTGAGCACTTATACTTAATAAATCCCAGTGACATTATTAAAGCTCAAAGTGAAACTACAGACAGGAATGACTTAGAGCAATTCCTAGTTGCAATAAAAAATTAATTAAACTAGTATTCCATGCAGTAAATATCTTTGTATAGAATGACATTTAAACTCTACCTGAGTCTTAGAAAAGGTAACTATAACCAATCACCTTCCAAAAATTCTATTAGCAGAAAGCAAATAAGATGTTCTAAAATTAATGAATCCATCAACTGAGGTGAAACCTTTCAAAAACCTATCATGTCAGAGAGCAATTAATGGGATCTTTTTCAGAATTTAACTCATTGCTGATGAACGCCTGAAGAATTTTAATTAAAATAAAGTAGGGTCTAGTGTCAAGAAGAGTGAACTCAGGAGTAGGAATTGTTGTCATCCTGAGTTAGTCACTAATGTGCTGTGTCACATAGATTAAGTCATGCTCCCTCCCTGTTCCTGAATTTCTTCATTGTAATGTGGAGTTAATTAATACCTGCCCCGCCTAACATATAGGGTAGTTTTGGGGATAAAAGGAAAAAAATGGATGATATTGGCAATTTAGATAATTGTCTACATAAATGGAAGTTGGAATTCTCAGCAATTGGATGATTTACAGGGATCCCTGGGTGGCGCAGCGGTTTGGCGCCTGCCTTTGGCCCAGGGCGCAATCCTGGAGACCCGGGATGGAGTTCCACTGTCGGGCTCCCGGTGCATGGAGCCTGCTTCTCCCTCTGCCTGTGTCTCTGCCTCTCTCTCTCTCTCTCTCTCTCTCTCTCTCTCTCTGTGACTATCATAAATAAATAAAATTTAAAAAATAAATAAAAAAAATTGGATGATTTACAGAATGAGCAGGAAAAATATCAGTCCTTTTCTAGAAATAAGGACTGGCAGCTTTGTATTTAGAGTGAGTGAAGACAATCTTGATAATTCCACTGAACACATTATTTTTCTTAGTGTCCATTAGGTTAATGTAGCTTAGCAAGTAATCACACATGGCTGGTGGTCACAGAATTTCCCTGGTGTATTCAATCTCCTCCATGTCTGATTTTCTGGTCTTCTATTTTTTTTTTTTTTTTTTTTGATTTTCTGGTCTTCTAAATGTCAGGTCCATCCCAATGGTAAATTGAACATCTTAGAAAAAATATTTCCTATCTCATGGTACAGAAGTTAATGGCTTTGCAGCAAAGGCCAATGCTCTATTTCTTTTCTATAGAAAACAATGGCTTTTCCTTCTGGAAAAAGGGGGTAACAGTGATTAAAACCACAGCTTCGGTGTTTGGGTTTTAATCCCTATTCTGTTACTTTCATGAAACCATAACCAAATTATTCAGCTTCTCAAAGTTTTGTTTTCTTATGTAAAAAATAAGGGAAAGCATAGCTGTTTCACAATGATGATCTGGATATTATATATGATAATTTATGTAGAGCTCTTAGCACCATGCCAGGCACAAAATTAATGCTGAATAAATGGTAGTTATAATTAGATGAGTTCCTGCACAAATTAGTCTGGCAGTTCTTTGATAACACTGAATTTATGAGTAAAGTGCTTTCCTAAATTAGTAACATCTGAATGCCTTTTAAAAATAAATGTTTTTTCATTGCATTTAAGGGTATATAGAGAATGCAGAAGGCGAGGCAAGCATTGCTCGCTTGATGTCCTCAAGGGAATGCTGTTAACAGTTAAAAAATAGGTCAGAATGTTTGCAACTAATAAATAAGCTATGGAAATGATCAGAAGAGTCACTTCTCTGAAACCTCCATCTGTAGACCATAGTTACATGTTTAACCCATTCTACTGAAAATTACTGATCATCTATTATGGCACTGCCAGACACTGAAGATAATATTGTTAGCTGCCACTGATTATGTGTACTAGACACCAAGCTTAAGGATATCCATGTATTATTTTAATTCCCACCCACACCCCATGAGATGGGCCTGTCTTATCTGGGAGCCCAAACCCTTAATCACTATGTCTCCTCTGATTTTCCCTTCTACTAGCCCACTATCTGGCCTGAAAATACATGGGAATGAGTATCTGGAGGCCCAGGGAAACATTATGAGTAAGAAAGAGAGCATCTCAACTTAAAGCATCCATACTCACTCAGATAATGTCCGCCCCTTGAAGGAATCCTATTCCCCTCATTATCCACATACCCAGGTTTCCTACCCCAGCTGAGTCATTTAATTCCAAGTGCTGCCTAAGGGCACTTCCCACCATGTCCTGAGAGCATTACCCACGTCTTAGGAGTGTTTCTTTCTCTGACATTCTCACTTGTCTTAGATCAATCACAGTTTTGAGATGCGCCATTCCTTTTCTGCTTATAACTTAGTTTGGGGTGTCTGGTTAGTCTACCTTCCTTGCCTAGAACTACAGCTCTAATCCTCCAGTTGGTGTCTCCATATTTCTTCTGCCCTAACTCTTGGTACTCCCTTTGATTACAATGGAATCTTATTCATGTTTTCATTCTCCCCTAAGCAACTGAGATTGACTTATGAAACATAAAAAAGAGGGAGGAACTGTGAAAAAAAAGGAAAGCATTAGATGTCATGCACTGTGCTTTGAGTAGCAGTTTCCATGAAATTCATTTCCTCCTTAGTTGTTCTCATTTCAGACCCTGGAACATGAGGCACAAGGAGCAAAAGTTTTCTTTACTCCAAGTTCTTAACTCAGCTAACCCATAAGATCAGATATATTAAGGAATTTCAGATGATCTGTTTTCCTTCTGTTTTTAATCTTTCTTGTTTCTTTTATTTTAGCAAACTGGCCTCAAAAACATACCTCAGAACACTCTCCTCCATCAAACATATTTCTTCATTGATCTGGGGTCCCTATTCTGCTCTTTGCTGTAGCCCAGATCCCAGTGTCTAATGTATAGAACTGTTCTCATTACTGGACTCAAATTATGCCCAGAACAAAGAGGGATTAGAAACAGCACCATCAAGTTTTACTAATTTTTGAAAGATTTTGTGGAACAACGTGTCCTTCTAAGTGATCAGATTCTCCCACAGTAATTTTTCCAATGTATGCCAGCAGCAGTGTTAAGTACTTTAAGCAAAGTGTTCTTTCTTCTAAAGGATTTTGAGCTCACAGAACTTAACATATTATAATTTGAATAAAATTATTTAATTTAAAATACTATGTGATAATCCTTTAAATATATTCTATTAATGCAAATATGCAAGGACAGTTCAGTGGGCGTACGTTTTCATTTTGGAAATAAGTTGTTTCTAAGAACCAAAATGAAACAATAGAATGAAAATTTTCTGTGATGGCTCCATTTATAGACTGTTTTCATGCCTGTATATTTTTCACAAACCTTTCACACAAATGATCCCTCTGATGGAATAAGATAGGAATATGGCCTTCCCATATGGCCTTCCCAAGGACTATCTGAGATTTTAAGATGTCAGCAATAACTCTATTTTCCAGAGGATCTCTTGATCCACTCTCATAATATTCCAGCCAACAATAGGAGAATTGCAGAATGTCCCTCAGGGACCTCTCTGTCTAACATCTTCATTGGAAAATTGAGAAACACAGATCTAAGAAGAAGAAGATAAAGATATTTACTCAAAATAGCATGGTTTCTTGTTTTGTTTTTAAAGATTTTATTTATTTATTCATGAGAGACACAAAGAGAGGCAGAGACAAAGACAGAGGGAGAAGCAGGATCCTCACAGGGAACCCAATTCAAGACTCGATCCCAGGACCCTGGGATCATGCCTTAATCTGAAGGCATACGCTCAACCACTGAGCCACCCAGGCATCCCTCAAAATATGTGAATGGAAGAAATAAAATAGTCTTCTAAACCTGTAAGGCATTATGAAATTAAATGCAATTCTTATAAGTATCACAATCATTGTGAATTAATATATTGACTTATTCATTAAACATTACTGAAGTTTGATGTTCTAAGTTCTGGGGAATACAAATTCATCCTTGACCAATTGATTATGGTAGAAATAGCATAATTTCATTGCTCAACCTAGTCTAAGAGGCTTAGCAGCTTCTGCTTTGCCCTCTGGGAGTGATAACCAACAATAGAAGAAGACCTACTCTCTTGACACCTCCATGCTGTAAGAAATCCAAGCCACATAGAAAGATCTCGGTTTGACACTCTAGTTAATAGCCCCAACTCAGCTCTCAGCTGTCAACATCTGACTACACCCATGTGTGTGATCACATTTGAAATCCAGTCCATATGATCCTTCATATGACTTCAGCTCCAGTCATTATGTACATGTGAAAGTCCAAGGGAGAGCTGCATAAGTAAATCCAGTCACAGAATCATAGGAAAAAAGAAGTTGTACTTTAAGCCACTAACTTTGGGATGGTGATATGAAGCAGGAGATAATCACCAGAGCAGATGAAGAAGAAATAATGTAAATATTTTAAACAAGAAAATGATGATAAATCCAGTTTATAGCTGAACATGTTGACTAGGTAGGGCCCTAGGGATCAGAATCATTTGACAGTAGGAGACAAACACTCTATCACCTGGTCTCATCACAGATCCAAGTTTAGTTGGAGTTTGAGGGCTGCTGGATGGAATTGAGTGAAATTCCTCCTTTTCATGTACAAATTGCAGGTGTTACACAGGTTCAGAAGATTCTCCTAGGGGAAAAAAGTCCCCTTACACATGACTTTCAGCCTATGATTGATAAAGTATCAGATTTCAATTCTGGTAATAGGCTATTAAGGTAGCACTGCTGATCCCTGCTTCCAAGCATTCACAGTCTTGTGTAATTCCATACCTATTTAGAAAGAGGTGACCCTTAGATCCAATAAAATATTGCATAAATGACCATGTGCAGTATCTGAAGCTGTTTTAATGAAATTGAAGCTTTTGGTTTGCTCTTCCTTGGGTTACTCATGCTGGAGGAAGCCAATTACCATATTGTAAGAATACTCTAAAAGCCCTATGGAAAGACCCATGTGGTGAGGAACTGAACCCTCCTGCCAGTGGCCAACACAAATGTAGCATGATAGTGAGCCATATTGGAAGTGGCTATTTTAACCTTGGTGAAGCCTTCAGATGAAGGTAGCCTGGCCAATATCTTAATGAACATTTATCTGAAGTTCAGCAGTTGTTTTAGGTTCATTTCTGTGAGCTAACTCCAATAATTTATTTTTTAAAAGATTTTATTTATTTATTCATGAGAGACACACAGAGAGAGGCAGAGACATAGGCAGAGGGAGAAGCAGGCTCCATGCAAGGAGCCTGATGTGGGACTCGATCCTGGGAATCCGGGATCACGCCCTCAGCCAAAGCCAGACGCTCAACCGCTGAGCCACTCAGGCATCCCTAACTCCAATAATTTAAAGACCATTTGGGAAAAAAAAAAAAAAACCATTTGGAATTATTTCTATTCTTCCTACATTACATAATTCAATGGAAATTAATTTTTCTTCAATTTCTTGTATCCTATAGAAATGGTATATAGAAGAAATTTTTATATACAGAAGACAATGTGTATAACACTTATGTGATTAAAAGAATATTTTTAAAAGCTCAAGTACATTTAAAATACATATACATATGTATAACTACTAATTTAAAAATATACAACTACTAATATATTTGAATCATCCTTTGTCCATATTCCAATAATTTTCTTCTCCCTTCATTCAGATGGAACAATTTGGAATTCCGAAACTTATCATTCCTCTCCTTTAAGATATTTTTATTATACATATATACATATACCTAAATGATATGTTGTTCACTTATTTTGTTTTTGATCTTTTAAACAATGAAATTGCACATTATATAATCTTCTTTATTTTGATCTTTTCTCTAAACATTATATCTTTGAGATTAACCATACTAATGCTTTTAATTGTGATTCCTTCATTTCCACTGCTGTAAGGTATTATTATCCTTATTCAAACTACAAAATATGTATCCACTTCTCTGTTAATGGACATTTGACTTGTTTTTAGTTCTTTACCATTTTAAATAAGGATGCTATGAACATTCCTGTATATGCCACTTTGCATACATATGCAAGCTGTATATTCCTAGGAGTGGGATAACTGATTGTATCAGAGAATAAGATAATGACAGTTTTTCCAAGAGATTGTATCAATTTACACTAATACCAGCAAAAATACAGAGAACTCATTGCTTCAAATTCTCACCAGAATTTGGGGAAATCAAACTTTCTTTTTCATCAATTTGGAAGGTGATTATATATATTTTCTCCACTTTAATTTTTATTCAAATTCAAATTTCACTTATAGGGTATTATTAACTCCAAGGAAAAAATTTAATGATTCATCAGTTGCATATAATATTCTGTGCTCTTACATCAGGTGCCCTCCTTAACGCTCATCACACAATTACACCATCTCCCCTCAAGCAACCCCCAGTTTGTTCCCTATAGTTAAGAGTCTCTTATGGCTTGCTTCCCTCCCCATTTTTTATCTAATTTATTTCCCTCCCTTCCCCTATGTTCATCTGTTTTTTTTTTTTCTTAAATTCCACACATAAGTGAAATCATATGATGTTTGTCTTTCTCTGACTGGCTTATTTTGCTTAGCATAATACCCTCTAGTTTCATCTACATCAGAGCAAATGGCAAGATTTCATTCTTTTTTGATGGCTGAGTAATATTCCATGGGTGTATGTGTATGTGTATGTGTATGTGTGTGTGTGTGTGTGTGTGTGTGTGTGTACATATATACATATACCACATCATCTTTATCCACTCATCTGTTGATGGTCATGGACATCTGGGCTCTTTCCATATTTTGGTTACTGTTGATAATGCTGCTATAAACATTCGGTCAGGGCACTTGCGTGGCTCAGTCTGTTAAGCATCTGCCTTCGGCTCAGGTCATGATCCCAGGGTCCTGGGATTGAACCCTGCATCAGACTTACTGTTCTAAAGGGAGCCTGCTTCTCCCTCTCTCTCTGCTTACTGTTCCCCTTGCTTGTATTCTCTCTCTGTGTATGTCAAATAAATAAATAAAATCTTAAAAAAAAAAAAAAAAAAGAGGGATGCCTGGATGGCTCAGCAGTTGAGTGTCTGCCTTCAGCTCAGGTCCTGATGCCAGGATTCGGGATCAATCTCGCATCGGGCTCCTTGTGGGGAGTCTACTTCTCCCTCTGCCTATGTCTCTGTGTGTCTCTCATGAATGAATAAATAAAATCTTAAGAAAAGAATTGGAATGCACATGCCCCTTCAAATTACTATTTTTCTACCTTTTGGATACTTATGTTATTAATTGATTAATAGATTTGGGTGCCCAAGTTGGAGGCATAAATATTTGCAATTGTTTGATCTTCTTGTTGGATAGACCCCTTTATTATGATATAGTATCCTTCTTCATCTCTTATATAGTTTTTGGTTTACTCCAGCTTCCTTTTGACATCCAATAGCATGTTGGATGCTCACTTTCAATCTGCAGATATCTTTTGATCTAAAATCAGTCTCCTGTAGGCAGAATATAAATAGGTGTATAAATAGGTGTTTTTTTTTTATCCATTCTGCTATCCTTTGTTTTGATTAGAGACCATTTAGTCCATTTACATTCAGAGTTATTATTAATAGATTTAGCATTATTGTGTTACCTGTAAATTTGGGGTTTCTGGAGATGTTCTCTGTTCTGTTCTAGTTTTTGTTGCTTTTCTTCTTTCTTGCTCACTCAAAGAGTTCTTGCATGGCTGGCTTAGTAGCCAGGAACTCCTTTAGTTTTTGTTTGTTTGGGATACTCTTTATCTCTCCTTCTGTGCTGAATTATAGCCTTGCTGGATAGAGTATTCTTGGCTGCATATTTTGGCCATTCTGCATGTTGAATATATTCAACCCTCTCCTCTTGCCTGCAAGTCTGTGAACAGATCTGTTGCAAACCGGATTTGCCTTCCCTTTTAGGTAAAGGACTTTTTTTCCCTTGCTGCTTTCAGGATTCTTTCCTTGTCTGTGCATTTTGTGAATTTGACCTTAATGCCTTGGCAATGGCCAGTTTTTTAAATTGATGCAAGTTCTCTGTGTCTCTTGGATTTCAATGTCTGTTTCTTTCCCCAGATTAAGGAAGTTTTCAGCTATAATTTGCTCAAAAAAGCCTTGCACCCTTTTCCTTCTCTTCTGGGACAATAGGAATGGTATTATGCTTTTCTGGGATGATACAAATGTTATTATATTTCTATGATATGAATGTTACTATGTTTTACAGAGTCATTGATTTCTCTAAGTCTACTTATGTGATCAAATATTTTTCTTGCCCTCTTTGCGGCTTCAATGTTTTCCATAATTTTATCTTCTGTATCACTCATTAATTCCTCTGATTTGTCTGTCCTGATTGTCACTGCATTCAGTCAGTTTCACATTTAGTTACAGTATTTTTTGTTTCAGCCTTACTAGTTTTTGGGTCTTTTATCTTTGTGGTAAGGGACTCCCTGGTGTCTTCTATGCTTTTTTCCGAGTCCAACTAATATCCTTATGATTATTGTTTAAATTCTGGTTCATGCATATCACTTATGTTTGCCTTGATTAGATCCCTGGCCATGATCTCCTCTTGTTCTTTTTCTAGGGAGTGAGTTCCTCTGTCTTGGCATTTTGTCTAGGTTTTGTCTTCTCTGTGTTAGAAAGCCTGTTGTGTTTCCTTCTCCTGAGAGTAACGGCTATATTAACTGTCCAGGGCCTGATGCTTCAGGAAATGTTTCTGATATGTGTTGTGTGCATTCTGCTGTTGTGTTTTGGTTGCTCTTTCCCTCAGGTCAGTGATCTGCCGAGTTTCTCCTTGCTGCAGTGTTTGGATCTTGTCCACTGTGTGGCAAATTTTAATTATGCGGTTTTGGTGCGTGTTTTTGTCAGCTTGTTAGAAGAGGCTAGATTCTATTTCCCATAGAGCTGAAGCTTTGCAGCACTCTATGGTCAGTAGACTTGGTGCATGGAAGGGATTTGTGCTGGTCATCTGGGAAAGATGCTGCTCTCTCAGGCACACTTGCTCTAACTCAGAAGCACCTGCAGAGGGCAGGGGAGTGGAGCTTGTTGTAAGTGACTCAAATCTCTACCATGGGTCTTGTGCTGCTCACTGAAGTCTGTCAGTAGTAACAGGTCGGTAAAAACGGTGTTAGCCAGCTCTCTCCTCCCGATAGAGAGGGGAGTTCACACCCACTGCTGTTAAGGAAGCCCTCACAGAAGAGAGAGTAATCTCCCCTTATTTTTCCAGGCTTCCTTCTGATCCCTGCCTTCACTCTGTCTGTGGCTGAGCCATCTGCCCACCCAGTAGCACACTGGCTGGGTTTCAAAACTTCAAATTTTAGGAATCTGGCAGGGCATGGCCCTCACTGGTCCTCTGGAGGAGAGTCTCCACACTCTGTGTCTGGGGCCGGATTGTCCAAGGAGGGCAGCTGGACAAACACACAGGGGCTTGGATGTCTCTGCTCATATGCTAATGAATGGGCAGCTTAGTGATCCCCATCAACTCTCTTGTCCCTGGATAGGCGATGCCATCTCTCAAATGCACTCCATGAAGGGGAATGGTCTCTTCCAGTGCAACCCAGGGGATCCTCAGACTATGCTGTCCACTCCTAGGCCTTTGCCCTCCTTTTCAACAGGAGCACCTCTACACCCAGCAGGCTCACTCAGCAATGGTGCAGACTTCTAAAACTTCAGACTTTGCTTGTAAAAACTTGCAATTATCAGCTGCTCTCATTTTCCCTGTCAGTGTTTTTGGAGAAGTGTTTTTCTTGTGCAATGCCTTGCACCCTGCTCTCTCTTTCTCTCCTCTCTCCCTGCTCAGGGCTCTCTCACCTCTATGACACCAGTGACTCTTTTCTCCCCAGAAACCTGGCTCCAAACCTCCTACCTTCCATAATGTGGCCTCTTTTCTCCCTCTAGTTGTGCAGTGTGTTCTGTCAGTCGTCAGATTGATTTCCTGGGTGTTCAGAATGATTTCATATTTATCTAGCTGTATTCCAGGAACAAGGCAACATAGGATCCCCTACTACTCCACCATCTTAACCCTGTTCCTCTGGCTTGCCTTTTGACTTACACTATCACTACATGCTTCCTTCACACTTTGCCACAGTATTCAGCAGCAATTCTGAATCATTGCCCTTGCTACTCCTTTTAATTGTTTTTCTTCAAATAATACTTTGCATTCACCAGTACTTTAAATTTCTGTGCCCACCGATTTTCACTTATTATCTTTTTTAATTTA
The DNA here is from genome assembly GCF_048164855.1 of Canis lupus baileyi. NCBI lineage: Eukaryota > Metazoa > Chordata > Mammalia > Carnivora > Canidae > Canis > Canis lupus. The sequence continues at coordinate 20,115,543 of NC_132849.1, forward strand.
CTCATACAAAACAAAGTTTAAAGAAATTCATATATGTGGTTATAGGGATGAGTTCTTAAGAGATGGTTCAAAATGCAATTTTGGGGACAGCTGGGTGGCTCAGGGGTTTGGCGCTGGATTTCGGCCCACGGTATGATCCTGGAGACCCGGGATAGAGTCCCATGTCAGGCTCCCTGCATGGAGCCTGCTTCTCTCTCTCTGCCTCTCTCATGAATAAATAAATAAAATCTTTTTAAAAATGCACTTTTGATATTTTCCTTACCTATCCAATGCCACTATATATTTTTTTGATTATGTACATAGATTTCTGGCTTAGACCTGCTTTCTTTGCCTTAAGTTTTTAAGAATACAATATCTAGCAAAAGGTGGGGAAAGAACAAATTTCATCTGTTCCTGGGGAAAGGGCTGACCTGCTAACGGGAAAGACACAAAATCTGTGGCAATTCCCAGCCTTTGCTGGGAAGAGACTCCTCCTTACGGTAGCAATCTCCTTGAACCAATGCCAAGCCCTTCCCATGACCCCTGACACCTCCACATTCCTGTTATTGATTTCAGTGCCTGCCCTTCAATTTTTCTTATAAAAGCCCAGCCTGACTGACAGACCATTGCAGATCTCTGCAAGACAGGTGAGTGGAAGCTGAGAGATTAGACCCATGGCAGGAGTTATACTGTACATATTTGGGGGAAGGTACAAGGATCCCTCTGTGAGACAGAGACACAGCATCTGTGATTTCAGCACAGGCTGGCTGGCAGGTCTCATGGGGTGGGAGGGTGTACTGATCATCTGATTCTTTCCAGAGCTATACAAGGGGATAGATGTCACTGAGATCAATTTGTTCCTAGGGGACTAAACAAAGACAAGGAAGAGGAGTCGCCCTCCCTAATTGCCCTCTCTCTAATTACTCTTTCCTTAGTGATCTCTGATTGCTTCCTAGGATCACAGACATGATGCTGCCTCCCATGGCCCTCCCCAGCATGTCCTGGATGCTGCTCTCCTGCCTGATGGTCCTGTCTCAGGTCCGAGGTGAGCTTGCCCTGTCTGTAGCACTGGGTCCTTGTGAATGCTCAGGGCCAAGAGGAAGAAAAAAGGCTCCTGTGGTAATGGTGACATATCTCCCCACACAATGAAACTGCCTATAACTTGCCCATCATCACTCCTTCCTTCAGAGTAACCAGGGGTGACAGGCGTCGCAGTGGTCCACTAGCACCACAAGGAGGTCATTCATTTTGTCAGTGCAGTCTAATTTATGTTGGAAGGTGAAAGAGGAAAAGCATGAAGGGTCAATAATGAGATATAGGGAAGGAAAATGAGAATCCAGTGCAAGAATGGTCAGCCTAGTGTGTGGAAGGGTTGGGCTTTGAAGGTGAAGGAGGAAAAGAGGAGAGAAGTTTCCTCACTTAGTGCAGTTGGTTCAAGACCCAGAAATCCTGAAAGGGTAGGCAATGGTGAGAGACAGTCAGGGCTTTGACATCACTTCCCCACGCACCGGCCTCATAGATATTCCCCTAGATCACCTCCCTACCCTGATGCCCACTCTCCTCTTCACTTCTTCCTTCTCTTTGACTCCCTTCCACCATAGGTGAAGACTCCCAGAAGGACGTGCCTGCCCCACGGATCACGTGTCCCAAAGGCTCCAAGGCCTATGCCTCCCACTGCTATGCCTTGTTTATGACCCCCAAATCCTGGATGGATGCTGATGTGAGTACTTGGGTTTTCAGTTAGGGGTTTTAAGGGGAAAGTACATTAGAGACCTGAGGGGGTGGGATCCATTCTCCAGAGTTTCTCCAGAAGGGGCGAGATTGAACACCCTCATCTCTTGCATATATACCCCTTCTCTCCTACCTCTGCCCTGCCCTCCTCCGAGTTATGTCTCAGGCTCCCCCTGAGTCTCTCCTTTCCCCACCCAGATGGCCTGCCAGAAGAGGCCCTCGGGACACCTTGTGTCTGTGCTCAGTGGGAGTGAGGCATCCTTTGTGGCCTCCCTGGTCAAGAACAGTGTGAACAGCTACTCATATGTCTGGATGGGGCTCCATGACCCCACAGAGGTATGCACTCATTTCTCTTCATAACCTCTCAAGCTGCTATTGCCCCCCAGCCCACTCCCTGTCCCCAGTGCCTGCCCACCAAATGCCCTAGAGAGCCCTGGAGCTCAGAGATCTAGGAGGACATTAGGGAGAAGGGAAGGGTCTTGCAGCCAGCTGAACAGCTGAGTTCTGTGGAAGTCCCTTGTCTCCAGCTGAAGTGAATCTGCCTCCTGTCATGCTTTTGCACAATTTCCATGTGAGGCCTTGTAATTCAGTTCTCTGAGCTTCACAGAGTCGACACTTACTGTGCTGAGGGAATCCTAAATGAACATAGGATCCATTTTTGCTCTGTAGATCAGACATTGTCTTTGAGGTTCAGAGGGTAATCACAAATGTACCACTGATTGCTGTTCAGTCAGGAATGTGTTACTCTGAATGGTTCTGTTGGTCTTTGTGATTACTGATTTTGGAATCTGCCAATCAAAGCAAGGAATTAGGAAGAGTTTCCTTCCCAGAGGAGAGCTCTGGCTCCAGGGCAGCATCTGGATGAGCAGAGCAAATTTGGTGATGTTGGGGAGGGGTTCATGGAAGGAGAACTCTAATGGCCATTCAACCTCACCACCCTCCATCCTCTACAGGGCTATGAGCCAAATGCAGATGGTTGGGAGTGGAGTAGTGCTGATATTCTGAATTACTCTGCCTGGGAGAAAAACCCCTCCACCATCGCAAACCCTGGCTATTGTGGGAGCCTGTCAAGAAGCACAGGTAAGTAACAGAGAAGCTACTTTCTGCCCAGGCTTTTTCATCCTCTATTTCCCCATTTCTCAGCATGACCCTCAGAGAATCCCCCTGAGCTAGAAAATGTAGTGTTGATTTGTCTCCTCCCATCCCCTCTCATCTCTCCTTTTTTTGAGTCTCGTTTCTCTGGAGTAGGACACTGGTGAGGGTGAGAAGGAGGCTTTGAATCCTAGGCCAGAAACTGGGATGCCTCTCTCTTGGGTTCATAAGCTCTACCAGCCACATTTACCTGAGCTCCTCTGTCTTTCTAGGATATCTGAAATGGAAAGATTATAACTGTGCTACGAAGCTACCCTATATCTGCAAGTTCAAGGACTAGGTCTGGGGAGACCTCAGGAGACTGAGTTTTACATGCAGCTCATCATGGACATGGGACCAAGCATGAAGGCCCAGCCTGGAAGGGAATAATCTCACACCTGACCACTTCATTATGACCTCTCTTCCTCCCTGCTCATTTCACTTCTCGATTTTTTTTTTTGTGTGTGTGTGTGTGTGTATTAAATGGCCTTAGATCTTGGCGTGTAAAAATAAATAAAATAAATGCTTTACTCCATTTGGTATGCTTTTGTCCTCTATCTTATCACAAGACTCTGAAGAAGAACCAGGTGTGGGAGGAATTCTGAGTCTTGCCACTGTCCTATGTTATCCATTCCGCCAGTAAATTGCTTAAATGTATATCCCTACTAGTGTGTTTGTGATCAGTATGTAGTCCCTGTTCATTTACATTTGTGTTGTATATAGAAAAAGACATTGCTCTTCCACACACTCTTTTTTGCTCATTTCTCCTGTTTGTGGAGGAAACAGCCTTGGTGCCTGCTGTTTTTTGAACAGCATTTCTGAATCATTTGCTATGAATTATCAATTTTTTTCTTTAATTTATAATATTACATGGACTGTGACTTTTATAAAATATGGTAGAAAGTGAATTACCTGGGTTCTGATTACAGGGCTAGAACCCTGGAAGTTGTCACTCTCTTCCTTAAAAGAGAATTTCCTTAAAATAGGACTTACAAGTTCTATTCTTAAACCAACCACCAGAAAAGTGTTTGAAATTGCCACATTTCCTTTGACCATTTGAGATTCATATCCTGGAGCTGGACTTAATTGCTTTCAATACAAAATCAGGGTTTTTCTTTTCTTTTTAGCAGAATTTAAAAATAATAGCATTTGTCAAGGCAGTCAATATTGTCTACTACACATAGAGCCATGCTTAAATTCCTGAGATACTGATCATAGAGGATATTTTGCTAAATTAATGATCTTTATTCATAACCAGTTTGTATCCTGAACCATTTGGATTTACTTCCTCTGGTGAACCCTTATAAACTCTTCTATCTAAAAGTCTAGAACAGAGGTAGGTAGACAGTTTTTATCTCTTCTCCCTCTATATCTATTCTGTCCTACTGAACCCTCCATAATTTAATGCTAGTCCTGACAGAGTTGATAAAAATGTTCCTATCTCCTAGCAATAATAATAAGGAGTAATAAATATTATTTTTCTCTCACTGAAAACCAATTTCACTTAATTTTTTAATTTAAAATCAATTAATTAACATATAGTGGGTTATCAGTTTCAGAGGTAGGTATAGTGATTCCTCAGTTGCACATAAAACCCAGTGCTCATTACATCAAGTGCCCTCCTTATGCCCATCATGCAATTACCCCATTCCCCCCCCACCTCCTCTCCAGCAATCCTCAATTTACTTCCTATAGTTAGAGTCTCTTATGGTTTGTCTCCCTCTCTGATTTCATCTTATTTTATTTTTCCCTCCCTTCCCCTGTATTCATCTATTTTGTTTCTTAAATTCCATATGAGTAAAATAATGGTATTCGTCTTTATCCGGTTGACTTATTGTGCTTGGCATAATATCCTCTCTATCCATTTCATTGCAACTGGCAAGATTTCATTCTTTTTGATGGTTGAGTAGTATTCCATTGTGTGTGTGTGAAATATATACATATATTTCACATCTCCTTTATCCATTCTTCCCTCTGTTGATGAACATCTGGACTCTTTCCATATTTTGGCTATTGTTGATAATACTTTTATCAACTTTGGGGTGCATGAATCCATTCAAATTACCATTTTTGTATATTTTGGATAAATATTTAGTACTGCTATTGCTGGGTTGTAGGGTAGTTCTATTTTTAACTTTTTGAGAAACCTCCATACTCTTTTCCAGAGTAGCTGCACCAATTTGCATTTCCACCAATAATATAAGATGCTTCACCTTTCTCCATATCTTTGCCAACGTCTGTTATTTCCTGACTTCTTAATTTTAATCATTCTGACTGCTGTGAGGTGGTATCTCTTTGCGGTTTTGATCTGTATTTTGTCTATTGTCAAGTGATGTTAAGTATTTTTTCATGTGTCTTTTAGCCATCTGTATGTCTTCTTTGGAGAAATATCTGTTGATATCTTCTCCCCTTTTCTTGACAGAGTATTTTGGTTTTTGGGTGTTGAGTTTCATAAGTTCTTTATCAATTTTGGATACTAGCCCTTTATGTGATATGTCATTTGTGAATATTTTTCCCCATTCAGTAAGTTGTATTTTAGTTTTATTGATTGTTTCCTTTGCTGTGCCAAAGCTTTTTACCCTGATGAAGTTCCAATAGTTTTGTTTTGGTTTGGTTTTTGTTTTGTTTTGTTTTGTTTTGCTTTTGTTTCCCTTGCCTTCATAGATGTGTCTTGTAAGAAGTTGATATGGCCAAGGTCAAAGAGGTAGCAACCTGTGCAAGCTTGTGTTCTCCCCTAGGATTTTGATGGATTCCTGTCTCACATTTGGGTCTTTTATGCATTTCGGACTTATTGTTGTATATGATATAAGGAAGTGCTCTCGTTTCAGTCTTCTGCGTGTGGCTATCTAATTTTCCCAACATCATTTATTGAAGAGACTTTTTTCCATTGGCTAGTTTTTCCTGCTTTGTCAAATAATAGTTGACCATAGAGTTTAGGGTATATTTCTGGGTTTTCTATTCTGTTCCGTTGATCTATGTGTCACTTTTTGTGCAAGTACCATGCTGCCTTGATGATTATAGCTTTGTAATAAAACTTGAAGTCTGGAGTTGTGATGTCACCAGCTTTGGTTTTCTTTTTAAACATTACTTTGGCTATTTAGGGTCTTTTGTGGTTCCATACAAATTTTAGGATTGTTTGTTTCAGCTCTGTGAAAAATGCTAAAGGTATTTTGATAGGGATTACATTTAATGTGTAGGTTGCTTTGGGTAGCATAGACATTTTAACAATTTTTGTTTTTCCAATCCATAAGCATAGAATGTTTTTCCATCTCTTTATCCTCTTCAATTCCTTTCATAAGTGTTTTATAGTTTTCACTTATAGAAATGCAATGGACTTCTGTGCATTGATTTTTTTTTTTTTATCCTGTGACTTTGATGAATTCCTGTATCAGTTCTAGCAATTTTTTGGTGGGATCTTTCAGGTTTTTTGTATCGAGTATCATCTCCTCTGTGAAGAGTAAAAGTTTAACTTCTTTGCTGATTTGGATGCATTTTATTTATTTTTGTTGTCTGATTGCTGAATCTAGGACTTCCATACTATGTTGAACAACAGTGGTGAGACAGTGGATAGCCTTGTCATGTTGCTGACCTTAGGGAAATAGCTCACAGTTTTTCCCTATTGAGGATGATATTTGCTGTGGATTTTCATATATAGTTTTTATGATATTAAGGTGTGTTCCTTCTATCCCTACACTGTGGAGAGTTTTTATCAAGAGAGGATACTGAATTTTGTCAAATGCTTTTTCTGCATCTATTGATAGGATCATATGGTTCTTGTCTTTTCTTTTATTAATGTAGTGTATCACATTGATTGTGGATGTTGAACCCCCCTTTGCAGCCAAGGAATAAATCCTACTTGGTCGTTGTGAATAATCTTTTTAATGTACTGTTGGAACCTGTTGGCTAGTATCTTGGTGAGAATTTTTGCATCCATGTTCATTAGGGATATTGGTCTGTAATTCTCGTTTTTGATGGAATCTTTATCTGGTTTGGGATCAAGGTAATTCTGGTTCATAGAATGAGTTTGGGAGTTTTCCTTCCATTTCTATTTTTTGGAACAGCTTCAGAAGAATAGATATTAAGTCTTATTTAAATGTTTGATAGAATTCTGCTGGGAGGCCATCTGGCCCTGTAGTCCCACTCAATCTTAAAGGAAGAAGGTGGAGGTGTTCCAATGTGTGTATAAGTCCCTGATGCCTCACATTTATGTGAAAAACATCGTGTTATATCCCATATCTGAATTTCCCATAACTTCTTCTAGAGTCCAGCTGGGTTTCTGACAGCTTGTAAGTGCCTTGTCTGAGATAGACACAGGCTTCTTTTAGGCTGGCTCAATTTGGACTATTTGGATATAAGCTGTTGACTTGCATTCTAACTTACTCAAGCAAAAAGGGGTGATTTTGGAAGGATGTGGATTTATTTCCATGCACCCAGATGAGGGCTAGCTGAAGGTCTAGGAACAGGAAGAACAAAATCAGGAAGTAAGGTTAATTTCTTCTTCCTCTTTTCTTTTTATTTCTCTGGGTTTGGTAGCCAATCAATTTCCCTGACCTTGGAATAACTCAAGGGAACACAACAACTCAGGAGAATTCTAACAAACTTTTTACTCCAAGGATTCAAAACTTTAACTACATTGTAATTAAACAAATTTGTTTTCAGGAGAATATCTGATTATTCTAGCTAAGACTGTGTGTTCACCTCAATCCAGTCAACTGAGCCAAAGAATTTGAGTCACATGTTATTACTATGGGAGCCACACTCACCTCTTAAGTAGGACATGTGGATGAGACCCAGTTCTTAGATAAGGGGAGCAGGAAGGCACCGCCACAGAAATTTGCCACAGCAAATAAGACTTAATTATCTCATTTTTTTGTTCTGATCTTGGCTTGCTTTCTGACCTAATCTCCTTCCTTGGGTACTAACATGTCATCCCAGATACCATACCTACTTCTGCTCTTGGTCTATCCTCCAGACTTTTAAGAGTTGTCAGCTGGCTATAGAACTCAATATTCTCATTGTCTTTACCCAATTCTTGTCTGTTTTGAGAACTGTGTATTTAATCTACCATGATATGGATTTCTGTCACTCACTGTAAGACAATGAACTGGACAAAATATTCTCCCCAGTTGGATCAACACATCACCACAGGCTCCTGGGCCTCTGGTGGTGTTTCTGCCATTGACTTTACTCTCCATCTAGAGTACAGGAGACAAAACAATTTGATAGCAATACCTGCTACAAAGAACATCTGCATAAGAGTTAGGTGAACTGAAATACCCTATTTCTTAATATCTCTGAATGTAACTTGTTGATTCATCCTTTTAGTTTTAACAAAATTCTTCCCTTTCCATCTCCAAACCTCCTATCACCAAATCACATTTGTTCTTCCTAAGTAGTTTTTCAAGTGCACTTTTGAGGGAACAATAGCACATCAACTATGCAGATCTCTGGAATTTATATGTATATTTAATATTTGGATTTCTTTATAGATTTCTTCCTCATGTCTAAAACATAATTCTCCAAAATATCATTCCTTGGAATATTCATTTCATGAGCTACTCGTAGATTTTTTTTTTAATTTTGTTGTATGTATATATTTTGGAAATACTCCTTAGGAAACTCTAAGTTATAAAAGTTAAGTAGTGTTCTTCACTAAAGGACTTTTCCAAGTCTTTGTGTGCAAATGTATGAAATAAAAGAAAGTAATAGGACTTGTAGCTCATTAGGCATTTGGTCACAGGTTTCTGTGTGCCTGTTTGTGTATCTCTATTGGGGAGAAATACCTATTGATAGATCATAAGTTTAATTCAGTTTTAATAGTGGCCTAAAACACTGTTTTTTCAAAGCATGGGTCTCATCTTCCTGTGATTTGAACTCATTAAGTCAATTTAGCAGGGAATAACTAATATATTTTCTTAAATGAGAGAATATGGAAAAGTCCATAGTATATTGTATGAAGACAGCTAATACTTTTTTGTGAAATGTTTATTTTAGTTATGTGTGTGTGTGTACATATGTGTGTGTATGTATACGTGTGTGAAAAGTGTTGGGACATAAAATATACTTCCTATTATAAATAATAGTCAAAATTTTGATACTACTAATCTGAAGCATAGGCTTTTAGGTAACGTTAGGAGGATTAAAGGAACCACCACAAGGGGGAGAGGTGGCCTAGCAGAGTGAAGTACTGGGAGATAAGAAATGTGATCTGGCACCTTCTAAAAACAGGGAAGATAAGAAAAAGGACCTTAGAGAAAGGGAAAAAAATAGTTTATATCTACATCTTCTAGGATGAAATGTCTGCTATACATCCCAGAGAACAGAAGGAGCAAATCTTGCAAATGAAAATGCACAGTATGTAAATAAAACAGGGATTAGAATTGTGTAGTTCAGCTATATCCCTAACTAACTAGAGAGCCAGGACTGTTTGTCCAGAAAACTGGACAGAAATAAATCAGAAAGACCTCGGATCCAAGAGCTCCTTATGTCAACAGAAACTGAGCTGTGAATGCCTAGAGAGTCACCTGTGGTTTTTTTTGTCTTTTCTCGGCTGCTCAGAATGTGAATGCTTTCTATGTGCTGAAGGATGCCCCCTTGGTATGGTTTCTGGTGAGAGGCAGGGTCACAGCTCCTGTTACAGAAGCAAAGGTGGCAGATATCCGAAGGTGGTAGATAGTTCTCCAAAGGCTAGGGAGTATGGTCAAACCATGACAATGGGATACCTCAGTTAGGTGGTGGTACGAAAACAATTAGAGATCATTCTCAATGGCTATGGAGCTTGGGGTTCTGCAGCGTGGCAGTGAGGGGTCAATGGTTGTGGTTTACATGAAGTTTCATAATGAAATTGCTCTAACTACATGGTCTTGCTTGTAGTTTTCGTTGCCATACTTCTCTGGTTCTTTCTTGTTGCCCAGATCCAGGGCTCCAGCCTCCCAGTGAATCTTTGATCTAGTGAAAAATCTTTATATTTTGTTTGTTTTGATCTTACAGCTTCACTGAGGTATATTTGTGGTGTAGTAAACTGTACATATTTAAAGTATAATTGGTGTTTTGACATACATATAGACCCATTAAATCATCAAAATAATGTAATAACAAACATACCTATCACCACTAAAGATGTCCTTCCCCAATCTCATATCTTACTGTCCACTTCTCCAGTCTCTCCAATGCAAGGCACCCACTGATCTGTTTTCTAACACTACGGATAAGTTTAATTTGCATTTCTAGAATTTTATATTCATGGAAAGATACATTATACACTTTTCTCTCAGGTTTCTTATATTCACTATAAACATTTTGAGATTCATTCATATTACTGCATGTATCCATACTTCATTTAATTTCATTAAGTGATATTCTATTGTGTAGATATGAAACAACTTGTCTCTTCTCCCGTTGTTGAACTTTTGAGTGGTTTTCAGTTTTTCCCATTGTAAATAAAACTGCTGTGAATGTTAGTGTACAAGTTTATGTAGAGACAAACCCTTTTCACTTATCTTGAGTAAATATCTAGACATGGGATAGCTACATTGCACACAAGGTATGTATTTAATTTTTCAAAAACTGCCACACATTTTCTAAAGTGATTGTATCATTTACATCAACATCAGTAGTACATAAGATTCCTAGTTGTTTTGCATTCTCTATATGATCAGTCTTTCTGGTTTTAGTTATTTAGATAGGTGCATAGTGACATCTTATTGTGATTTTAATCTATCTTTTTCTAGTAGTGAAGTTGATACATTTTTTATGTGCTACTTTACCAGTCTTATAGTGCAGCTAAGATTGGGGTGATGGTTACAAAAAGAAACACGTGATAAAATTGCATACAACTACATACATGCACACACACTTAAGTGTATATATAAATGGTGAAATTTGAGTAAGTTCTCTGGATTGTACCGTCAGTTTCCTGGTAACAATATTACTGTTATGCAAGATTTAACATTGAGGGAGGCAGGTGCAAACATTCTTTGCACATTCTTATGAATCTGTAATTATTTCAAACTAAAAAAATTTTTTTTTGCTTAACCCTTTCTTAAATATTTTATCTCCCCAAGCTCCTTTATACTTAATTCCTCACCCTCTCATCTAATTTTGGGGTGTTGCCTATACTCCCCACGTGCTACTTCATATCTACATTTTACTCCTTATGTATTGCAAATTCACTACTCCTGAACTGTGCTGTGTTCTGGACTCTCATGATACCACTAAGGTAATTAATGAACCACCATTTGTCTAATTATGTTTCTACCTCTCAAACTAGACTTACTCTGTGGTACTGCTAATCACTTTTTCATTCCAGAAGATCTCTAACTTCCTTGACTTTCTTAACACCACACTTTTCTGGATCTCTTCAAATCAGTAAGTCTTCAATTCCTACCTAAACACTTATTTTTTGCCTAATCCTTAAATGTATATGTGTCCATTGAGATGCCAAAATATAGATACAAAATATTAAGTGCAACATAAGTTTATTTGCCTTTCATATCAGATTTTGCACCCAAGGCTTTTCACCTTGTTGCTGAGGCATCTCTAATTGAATTGTACTTGTCTGCTTGACTGTAGCAGAGACAGAACCCTCTTTGTATTTCAGCCAGTGGGAGGGAAAAGAGCGGCATCCTGAGCCAATCACTTTATCTATAAGGTAGAAATGACCCAGCAGTTGCACACATCACCTCCTCTCCTATTTGAGGGACTAAACTTAGTCAACCAGCCATGTAGCTACAAGAGATGCTGGAAACGGTGGTCTCTGGTATGATGAGCATGAGAAAGCTAAAATCTCATTTCTTTGGAACAGTGGGAGAATGGATTAGGAGAGACCTCTAGCAATTTTTTATTGGCAGTATTCCTCAGGGTTTGTCCATAGTTAGCTTATTCTTTTATTTTTACATTTTCAAAAGATAATTTCATCTGTTTTCCTGATTTTCACTCACTTTATTTTAGTCCCAATCTCCTTCTCATCACTTTACCTACATTTTGAAATCAACTATCTCCTTGCCTGCCTGACTTCTGTAGGTGCCTTAATCCATTTTTCTATCCCATCTAGAATGGTGATTTTCAAAGGTAGCCAATTTGCAATTCTGGAGACATTTGACAGTCTCAAGAGAGATTTTTCATTGCTACAATTTAAGGGCAGTGGTCATCCTACTGACATCTAGTTGGTCAAATTCCAGGATGTTGCTAAACGTACTGCCATTGCAAAGTATAGCCCTCTACAATAAAGATTTATGTGCCCCAAAATGTCAACAGTGCTATTGTTGAGAAGCCTTAACCTAGAATATTGCTAAATCACCTAGTAGAAGTCAATACATTTTGAAAGAAAGAATGAATTAATAATTCAGTAGAACATGTAGAAAAAATTCAGTGATCTTCATGACATAAACAGTAAACATGAGGATGTCACATGTTCTCACTCATAACCAACTCCTCAATAATGCTTACAATTTATTGAGCTTTGTATATCTCATCCCATTTAAAATGAACAACAAGTCTGTGGGATCTTATAATGTTGCACAGATGAGCAAAACAAGACTTAAAGAGCTTAACTAATTTGCCTAATATCAAAAAGCTGATCTTATATTCAGGATTTCCATGGCTATTAAAGCACCCCTTGACCTCCAGGATTCATCATCATTCCTCTACACACTCAGTCCTTTAACCTTGAATGGTTGAACAGTTAGGAGATGCATTGGACCTTTTATTCCTTTCTACTCGTGGCCACTGCAGGCAAGGACAAGCTCCTGCCTCAGAATTTATATTCCTTCCCTTGATATATCTGTAATAACATTTTAACCTAAAATTTTCAGAAGAGGGAAAACTAAGAATACCCTTACTTATAGCTCTGACCGTAATAATGTTTTGAGCTAGCCAGAAAATTCCTGAAGATCCAGGTCACCGCACCACAGCTCAGTCTCGTTAGGAAACCCCAACTACTTGCTCTGCTTGCTTCTAGGATTCTCCATTCATCAAGCCAGTGAAAGGGAAGCATCATTAAAGTACTTTTTTGGTACATAAAGACTTGCCATCTATCTTATTCAAATTCATACTCTGCTCCTCAGGAACTATTTAAAAAGTTTTTCCACTTGAAGAAAGATGGGAAGATATTTTCTATGAGATATCTTTAAAGAACAATATGGCATAAATACACAAAAACAATATGGCATAAATAGACATAATAGTCTGACCTGGGATATGCACATCCTAAGCAAAGGAAAGAAATAGAACTGCTTTTTTTTCTTAAGATTTTATTTATTTATTCATGAGACACACACACACACACACACACACACAGAGGCAGAGACACAGGCAGAGCAGGCTCCATGCAGGGAGCCGGATGCGGGACTGGATCCCAGGTCTCCAGGATCACACCCTGTGTTGAAAGCAGGCACTAAACCACTGAGCCACCCAGGGATCCCCTAGAACTACCTTTCTAAAGTTCTCTTCTTCTGCCTTCCAAATGCCATCACTTATTCACTGAAGAGGCTGAATGGAAGAAAAGGAAAGATTCTATAGGAAGACATGCTGAAGTATTAGAAAAGAACACTTAGACAGTACATGACAAAGGGATTTTTGTTCATTAGCAATTTTAACTATGTCAAGTGACAATTACCAGAGAAAGGCAGTAGAGATTATAGGGGAGAAATGCCATTACATTAAAATCGACAAATATTAAATCATTTTATATTCTTTTTTTCTTTTAAAATGAGTGAATTTTATTTTTAATTTTTAGGCATACAACATGACACACACACACATATATGTATATACACACACATACATATGTATATCACAAAATGATCAAGTTAATACTGTTTTTACTCTTATCTTGTCAACATGTTGTCTTTAACATTCTCAATTGGGTGGCTCAGCGGTTGAGCATCTGCCTTTGGCTCAGGCATGATCCTGCAGGCCCGGGGTCGAGTACCACACAGGGCCCTGCATGGAGCCTGTTTCTCCCTCTGTCTCTCTCTGTGTCTGTCATGAATAAATAAATAAAATCTTAAAAAAAAAAAAAAAACAAGAAAAATACCTTAGAATGCTAATGTTGGAAGGCACCTATGACTGTTTCTATACTTTTACAACTGTCCCTTAGAGTTCTGCCCTGAAGGGAAGTAGCATGTAAGGGAGCAGTTACAGATAAATATGGCTAATGTTAGGTGTTTTTTGGTAATGATAAGATGAAGAAATCAGTTGAAATTACTGACTTCTGATTTCTATTTTTTATTTGATTAATAGAATCAGAATACAGGGGATCCTTGGGTGGCTCAGTGGTTTGGCGCCTGCCTTTGGCCCAGGATGTGGTCCTGAGTCCCGGGATCGAGTCCTGCGACGGGCTCCCAGCATGGAGCCTGCTTTTCCCTCCTCCTGTGTCTCTGCCTCTCTCTCTTTCTCTGTGTCTGTCAGAAAGAAGAAAGAAAGAAAGAAGAAAGAAAGAAAGAAAGAAAGAAAGAAAGAAAGAAAGAAAGAAAGAAAGAAAAGAAAGAGAATCAGAAAACATATTTTCAAAGCTTTAGTTAATATGAGTAGTGTCCACTGAGATGTCCTCCAATGATCCCTGCTTCCTGGTATTGACACCTTTTGTGTAACCTCATCTTCTCATGTGGGATGGCCCCTGCTTTTTACCAGCAGAATATGCCAAAAATGGTGGGATAAAGTTCCAATCAAGTAACAAATAACTGTGACTTCTGTCTTACTTGCATTCTTTCTGTCTTGCACGTTCAGTTAACCACTCTGATGAAGAAAGCTGCCATATTTTGAACTGCCTACATGGAGAGAAACTTGGAACCTTCATGGTGATAAACTAAGGGAAGCATACAGCTTGCAACTAGCAAGGAACTATGCCCACAGTCCAGAAGCCCATGAGGAAATGAATCCTTCCAATAATCATGGGAGTTTGAAATCTAATCTTTCTCCTGTCAAGTCATCCATGGAGCCTGCAACCCTGAATGACATCTTGATGTTGGCTTGTGAAAAACTCAAACACTTATTATTAATAGTTTCTATAGGCCAGAAATCTGGGCCTGATTTACAGAAAGGATGAAATAATAAATATTTGCTTTTAGGTCACTGTATTTGGGGTAATTATGTTGCAATAGCTAACACAGTTTCCTAGTATGATAAAAGGGCAAACGTGCCTATAGCTTTAAGGTATGTGGTTATTTCTAGAAGAAGTACCAAATTGAGTATATTATTTTTTTAGAAGATTTTATTTATTTATTCATGAAAGACACAGAGAGAGAAAGAGAGACAGGCAGAGACACAGGCAGAGGGAGAAGCAGGCTCCATGCAGGGAGCCCGATGTGGGACTCGATCCCAGGACTCCAGGATCACGCCCTAGGCCGAAGGCAGGCGCTAAACCGCTGAGCCACCCAGGGATTCCCCAAATTAAGTATATTCTTTATGCAAATTAAAGCAGCTAGTCATTGTTGAACTCGAATTCAAATATTTTAAACAGGAACTGAGGGGATCCCTGGGTGGCTCAGCGGTTTGGCGCCTGCCTTTGGCCCAGAGCACAATCCTGGAGTCCTGGGATCCAGTCCCGCATCGGGCTCCCGGCATGGAGCCTGCTTCTCCCTCTGCCTGTGTCTCTGCCTCTCTCTTTCTCTCTATGTCTATCATGAATAAATAAATCTTTAAAATAAATAATTAATTAATTAATTGATTGATTAATAAATAAATAAATAAATAAAATAAACAGGAAGTGAGTTTTCTGTTTGTCCATGCAAACTGAGTATATGTCATAGTGGCTGTACATTTCTGGGTGTTTAAAACATTTTTTTTAGTGGAAACGTATATCTGTTTTGGGTGGTTGGTTTGATTATCCTAAGCCCATTTATTAGTCTTCTCCAAATGTAAAGGTGTGGGGGTGGGAGGGATTTTGTTCAACAAGTTTGTCCAAGAATGTCATGAGCTGATCTTCATTTTAAGTTAGAAGTGAAAAGACTAGCTTGATCTTAGCTAAGCACAGTCCAAATCTAGGAATGGATGTCTCATATCTGGGTAAGTTAATGAATAACGCTGGGATATGTCACAATTTTGTACATTATTCTACTGTAAATCTCCTTAAGGTAGGGATAGAACAGCTATTGTCAACTGTCTCAGGTTAAGGCTGGACCTAATAAAGGAAATAAGTAGTCAGGAACAGACCTTAGCCTTAAGGGAGATTTTCTTCTCCTTCCAAGGTGTCTTACCTTAAATTTAAGCAAGAAGGGTATGCTTCAGGCCTTGCTGTTCTAAATATGGTCTTCAGCATGATCTTGGAGCTCAGGAGAAATGTAGAACTTTAGGCCCCGCCTCCAACCAGTTGAATTATAATGTGCATTTAAACATGGTTCCCAGGTGACTTAAATGCACATTAAAATTTTGGAAGCAGGGAATCCCTGGGTGGCTCAGTGGTTTAACACCTGCCTTCAGCCCAGGACGTGATCCTGGGGTCCCAGAATCCAGTCCTGCATCAGGCTCCTTGCATGGAGCCTGCTTCTCCCTCTGCCTGTGTCTCTGCTTCTCTCTCTCTCTCTCTCTCACTCTCTCTCTTTCATGAATAAATGGATAAAATCTTTAAAAAAAATTTTTGGAAGCATTGTTCTAAAGTACATTTGGGTGAAATAAACTGGTTTCTAGCTCAGAGCATCAGATTCCAGACCAGGCAAGGAAGCATCCTCTGGGGATGATGATTTGGGCTTGTGGGATACAACCTTCAGTTGCCAATTTTACTCATCTGCTAACACAGTCTTTTAAACATAGCCTGGTCCCAGCTACTACTGAGGGCATTGAAAACAAGTTCTCTGCCTATGATTGCCATAAAGCCACATAGTAGTTTATAGTAACAACCTGAGAGAGTGGGGTCCAGAAATTTGCTAGAGGTGGCCCAAGGTAGAATAAACAGAAAATGTAAGTGATACAGATGAAAATGGTCGGCTGAGGAGGCAAGCAATGCCAGTAGAGTTCTGTGAAACATGCACGTGTCCCCTGAGAATTCCAAGTGACACAGAGAAGGAACATTAGAAAAACTTGGGTTCCACAGAGTCAAGCAGGATGAGAGCTTCAGTATCAGTGAAGTAGGCAGTGTTACCTCATTTGGTAGTCACATTTTGGTGAGATCCTGACAGTCTGGGAACACAGACAAGGAACCCCTATTTCAGAAACTTTTCAATTCAGCCTCAGGTTCCAGTATTGCTAGTTGCACCCTTGATGTGCTGTTCTCTGTCTCTGTGTGGATTCAGCCTCCAGATTTTTCTAAGTCTTTGCTACCCACTCCCTTGTGAGCATCTGGCCTCCACTGCCTTTCTAATTGGAATGTAACAGGACATGTCCCTGATTCTGGATATGCATTTGATTCTTTTGGTTCCAGAGCCTTCTCTGGCTCATTTCCCTACTCCATTTCCATAACAGAGCTCACAGTAGATCTGCATTCTACCCTTACTTTGTGTCTCCTCACAATGCCCGTTTGTAGGATAGTGAGAGGCAGGGTGGTAGAGGGAGGATGGTTAGGGCATGTACAGGAAGGTCTGGGTATGACATATGGTGCTGAGTTTCTGATCATAAGCAAAACTCACTCAGAAGACATAAGATTTCACTAAAGAACATAATAGCTTACCATTAAAACAACAAGAAGTGACAAAGCATATGCTTGTGACTTACAAAAACTGCTAATTAAACAAAATATGCACATGCTGGCAGCTTACTAAATGTGGTATGTCACCACTTAGATTCCTGGCACCCTCAACACCCCTCTACCCCCATCTGCCAACATAATCTGAGTTCTGCAGACCATATATTCCATCTGTTTTTCCATTTCTGTAGTGCCAGATCCCGCTTGAGAAAAACTCAGGAATGCTCACCAAGAAAGACAAGTGGGAGATCTCTTCAGGAGATCCTAGCCACTTGCTGGATCTTGGTATGAAGTGAGAACAGCCGGTATCCAAATCTTGCGAGCTTCAAGCTGACAGCTCTCAACACCATTGGGCTCCAAATAAGCTTCCTCTGACAGGAAAGAAGCAATAATTGGAAATGTTCCAAATATGATGCAGGCTATTTATTCACTCCCAGAATTAAAAGCATTCACATCCAACTGCTAAGTTTCTAAGATGTATGTAAACCTACAGATTCTCTCAGGTAGAAAACTGGTTCCCTACTGAACAAAAGCCATTGGGTTCTTTGCTTCTTCATATTTCTCTAAAGTTTCTAGTGTCTTCATGACATTCTTCTCTTTCCTTTACCTCACTCTGCTCCCCGCCCCAATCAAAACCTTCAGTTTAAACTTCCTCTTGTGATAAAAATCAAAAGATACCATTTCTGGCAAAAAGAATACAGGCATGAGGGAATAAGCCTCATGGAAGGAAGGAGATGGTGAGTGGGTCAGGGTTAGGGAAAGCATGCTAAAGAAAATTCCAGTAAATCCAGAGGATTCAAAGCACTGAGATCCAAAGGTAGCACTGTAACCCATATTTTAGGAAAATAGCAGTATCCAAAGATAAAGTTTTAATCTGAGTGACCCTCTAGCATATCCTTCCCTTCAGACCTTTCAGAAACTATTTTTTTATTGACTCTTAAGGGAAAAGAATCTAGGATCTTAAACTCTCTTCCAGAAGATCCCATAATCCCACATTAACATTGGTCCTCCTCTAAATTCTGCTTTTTAGGACCAGAGTATGTTAAATCATAGGAAGGACAAAGCCTTATAATATTGTAATATTAGTATATTGTCTCTTCCCTCACCCTCCACATCTTCCTTCCTCCCCCTGTGTCACTACAGTTATTAAATTAATATTCTTAAAGGAAGCCACTCAAGCAATTATTCTCTCTCTCTCTCTCTCTCTCTCACACACACACACACACACACACACACACACATACACAAATATTCTGAAGCCTTCTATTCTATAGACAGAGAACAACTGGCATAATTTTTAAAGTTCTGCCCCAGTAGTCATCCTTATACAAATGATGTGCTTAACCTCAGAACTGATTGTCTCACAGATTGTTTTAGGCTTTGGACACACAAGACTTACCTTATATGAAAAAGGATTCATTTGGATATTCAGAATGGACATTGCTCTTATCCAAGTAATAACCAACATTTATTAATGGTGTCCAAGAACAAGGTATTTTATATAGTTTCTACATATATTAACTTATTTAATCATCAAACCAACCCTATGAAGCAAGTACTGTTACTTTCCCAATATTGTATATAATATGCAGGAAGGTAATCCACTAGAGCATCTGGAGTGATCACAGCCTTGCCAGCATCTTGATTTTTCCTGGTGATATTAGTATCAGATTTCTGGACTCCAGAACTGTAAGAAAATAAATTTCTGTTGTTTTAGGCCACCAATTTCTGGAAATTTTCACAGCTGACATAAGACACTAATACAATATACAACAAGTGAAGAGGCAGAAGAAATTTTCCTCAGTCCAAAGTTCTAGCTGGACTAAGCATTAAACTGACAAAACACTGATTAACAAAAGAAAGAAGTTTTTATGATGTGTGAACAGAAGCCCAATAATGAAAATGAGACCTAAAGAAATGAAAAAGACAGGCAGTTTTTATACTCTAAATTTAGACAACGAGACAATAAATCTGGAGGAATTGACAGGACAAAGAAAGCTTAAATTTAGGACCTTCAGTAAGTAAGAATTCTAAACAGAATTTGGGCTGGGATAGTAAATTAGTAAAAAGTAACAAGGATTGTTTATGCAGGCTTCTTGGTTTAGAATTTCCCATCTCTGGTGATGAGAATGTCTCTTTACCTCTTTCTGCAGAGAGGGTACCTTTCACAGGAAAGATTTATTTCCTGCTTTCAGGGGACAGAAGAGGTTCTGAATATCCTTCTTTCATGAGTTTTCTCCTAAGTAACTTTTATTTAAAATATTAAATATGCCAAGATGGCACATTTGGGGGAGGCCTGCCCTTGGCACCTACACTGGCTGAATAGAATCATAGAAGACCCTCAGTATATGCCAGTTCTCTCCAAGATGTTGGACAGAATATAGAAGATTAAGAAAACCTGAGGATTTCAGTTATAAAATTCACCATCTCCTTAGTTAGCTACATCAGGCTTTTCTCTGCTTGAACTGCAGATATTTTGTATCCAAAATGCTTGAGGCATGGACACATGGAATTTCTGTACCAATGAACTTATCCATTCTTCTACAAAGATCATTTCAGAGATATCATTCTGAAAGGTAACACATCTTTAGAAAGTGGCTATGAGAAAAAAGATGGCTTTCAAGCTGATGAGTGAATTTTCAAGGGGATCTTTAGAAAACCTTTACCGCTAACAGCATTTTCCAGTATAAGCCATGCCCAGCTGGCTGGCATAGTTTGAAAAAAAAGTGGCTGAATCTTCATAAGGTGAGTCTATTGGAGATTAGTTTCTCATGATTTAGTGCATTGCTAACGACACAGTGCATAGCTCCCTAGACCCAGATGATGCTAATATTTCAAAGATTCAAAGATGTCTTCCTCCTTAATTCATCCTACTTATTCCAAAAGCAAATTGGTAGATTTCCTTCTACTCCCTGTAACTGTGGGGTCCTTTGTTAGTGCTAAGCATGGGTAGAAGTGGGAAAGGAGTTGGGTGAATCCAAATGTCTAAGCATAATTTCAGGTGGCTTTAGGTGGTTTCTGCATTCCTTTTCTAGGTCAGAAACCTCTCAAGACCTATTTCAGGAGGCAAGAGTTAGGAGTTCCATACATTTAAAGATGGCCACTAAGTATTTGAGCATAAGTAGCTAGCATGATACAGATGTTCTCAAAGTATCAAGCAGGTGAGGACTCTAGGGAGCTGATGCCTAAGGAAAAGCAGTATAGCTGGATATGAGGCTGGGCTTCTAGGTTCATCAGAGCTGTGGGTGTGAATCACTGCCTCTGAGATGGTGCAGTGAAATGGAATACTTACAGGAATCACCAAGGAATATACATTTGAAATCTAGGCAACCTAAGCCAATACAGAATGAAAGTTTAGGGGGAAAACCTACTAATTATCCATAGAAGAAATGATGAGTATATTGATATAAATGGATAAATAAAATATAATGGAATACTAAGTAAAAGTTAGTCAAATAAGCTAAATCTTGACTTAACATTAAATGAAAAAAAGTTGCAAGAAGTTAAAAATACTTGATAAAATTTATGTATGCTTTTGAAGGACATGGATTTATAGTATATATTATTTATTGATTAGTTCACATGTAGTTTTAAAAAATTAAAAAGTAGAAGAGTATCCAGAAAAATTTATCATGGTATTTACCTGGAGAATTCAAAATAAGCGTTTTTTTCTTCTTATAAAAATTAAAGATTTTAAACAAAGGAGATATTTTTGTTCTGATTGATAGGTTCATAAGTGCTTGTTTAATTAATCTCCATTTACTAAAAATAGTTATACTTTTTAAAGAGTGTATAAAAAAGAAAAAATAACTTTTTTTTTCCTATTATGAATGGAGTTAGTGTAATTTCTTCAGAGTTTTGGAAGAATGCAGGTAAGAAGAGTCCAGTGTGCTTGGTCCCATGATAGGTTTCCCTTGCTAAAAATGAATGATCAATTAATTAAAAAAAAATAAAACATAGTACTTTGTGGCATATTTCTTTTCATTGTGAGAGTTTTGATTACTTCAAGAAAACTTCAAACAAGCAGTGAATTTCCAGGTATAAAAGACCTAATTCTTTAAAATGCATGATAAAATATATCATAGCTGGCATGACATAAAGAGGGAACAGCTGCAAGATAAAAAAAAAAAAGATTTAAAACAAATAACAATTCACAAAGATCTCTCATGAAAATCTTTATTGCCCTCAATAGCTGTTTACTTATTGAGATAGTTATCCTTATTGCTTACATATATGGCTGGCCAAATTCCTCATGCAAAGCAATAAAAATTGAGGACTTTTCGTATGTCCTGAGAAATGCCTTTTTCTGGAAACCTTATTTCCCAGACCTTTAGTATTATCAAAAGCCTCAAAGTTCTGCCCTCTGACCTCACTTCACCAAGTTTACAGGAATTCATTGTAGGCCTTCCGCATCAGATATCCTTTGGCAGGGGATCCCTGGATGGCTCAGCGGTTTGGTGCCTGCCTTCAGCCCAGGGTGTGGTCCTGGAGTCCCGGGATAGAGTCCCACATCGGGGTCCCTGCATAGAGTCTGCTTCTTTCTCTGCCTATGTCTCTGCCTCTCTCTCTCTGTGTGTCTCTCATGAATAAATAAATAAAATCTTTTTTTTTTTTAAAGATATCATTTGGCAATCTCTGATAGCTGGAGAGCTATCTAGTATTAATGTGTCCCCAAGTAGAGTGATATCTTAATAAGCCTCCAATAAGGCTTGGAAAGTGTCAAGGCTGTGACTAATATGTGGTGCTGCTGGCCTCTTCCAGTAGCTATATACTACTTTCTACCCTTGTCCCAGGTATTTTTAGAGGCATCATTTCCCTCTTGCTTTAATTCTTGACAGTCATATGAATAAGAGCCTGTCTAGCAAATATGAGAGTGGGGGGAAAAGGGGCTAAGGAAGTATGGGCTAGAGTGAGGCCTTTCTGTGGGCTGCTGTGTTCTGTAGGTATAAGGAAGCCTACTTATTTTTTTTTTTTAATTTATTTTTTATTGGTGTTCAATCTACCAACATACAGAATAACACCCAGTGCCCGTCACCCATTCACTCCCACCCCCCGCCCTCCTCCCCTTCCACCACCCCTAGTTCATTTCCCAGAGTTAGCAGTCTTTACGTTCTGTCTCCCTTTCTGATATTTCCCACACATTTCTTCTCCCTTCCCTTATATTCCCTTTCACTATTATTTATATTCCCCAAATGAATGAGAACTTATAATTTAGTCTTTTCTACCTTAAAGGAAAACTCTAATTGATATAGCACATAATTTGTGGGACTTTTTGAGGGAGGCATTTTTATTTTTCTTCTGCCTAGAACTCTAACTTTTAAAAAATAGTTTATTTAACATATGCTTTTATTGCATGTTCTATGTGCCAGGTACAATCCTAAATTCTTTACAAATAGCAACCTACTTAATTCCCATAACAATCTGCTAATACAGGTGCTATTATTGAATGTACTTAAAAGATGAAGGAACTGAAGATCAGAGGAGAGAAGTCATTTAAGATCAAATAGCTACTAAGTATTGGGTACTTAGGATTTATTTGAACTCAGAAAGTTTTACTTCCAGGTCACTTTTTTTTTTATACTAACAAAGCTTGCTGATTTCCCTCACTTTAGTGTCTTTATAATCAACATATCCAGCTCTTTGAGGCTTGACTGATTTCAGTAAATAACCACCCTTCATTGATCACGGCCATAGCCATAGAGACCCCACAAGAAGACCTCAGAAAGTGAATAAATGTAAAAAACAAATGCCTAATACTTTTTTTAAGTTGAAGTGTAACTGATACACTGTGTTACATCAGCTTCAGGTATACAATTTAGTAATTCCACAGTCCGAATGTTATACTCTGCTCACCACAAGTATAGCTACATCTGTCACTATATAATGCTATTACAGTGTCACTGAATATATTCCTAATGCTATATCTTTCATCCCCATGACTTATTCATTCCATAACTGGAAGCCTGTATACCCCACTCCCCTTCATCCATTTTTTTCTGTCCCCCTACCGCCCTCTCCTCTGGCAACCATTGGTTTGTTCTCTGTATTTATGGGTTTGTTTCTGATTTTTGTTTGCTTATTCATTTGTTTTTTTTTAGATTCCACATATAAGTGAAATTGGATGGTTCTGTCTTTCTTTTTCTGACATATTTCACTTAGCATATTATCCTCTAGCTTAATCTATGTCATCACAAATGGGAAGATCTCATAAAGGTGGCTTAGAAGGGATGTAAAATATTACATTGCATATATATATATATATATTTACATCTTCTTTATCCACCCATCTAAGGATGGAAAGTATCCAGTACTTTAACCAACAATGTGTCTTTCATATACAAAAGCATCACCACCCTATGTGTATGTGTGTGTATTTGTGTCTATGTGTGTATATTTGGGAGGGGCATATTGTTCTTCCCCATCTCAGCATAAGTATAAGCAAGTTCCACTCATGGTCACAAACACATGGGATCAGATAAATTGAAATCAGGATGGAGGCTTAGAAAGACAGAGAATAAGTCAGAACCCCTACCTCTCTTTTTCTCATGTCTCAGCTTGGGTCCAAGGAAATAAAGGACACAAAAGCATTAGGGAAAGAACTAGCTGTTACAGAAAAACATCCATGATCTTTCCCTCCTCTAAAGCTCAGATCCTTGAATAGTCAGAAGTGCATACTCTATCAAGCTAAAGTTATCTTATTTATTAAGTTTGCGTATGGGGTCTCCAGAAAATTTATAAATTCCTCAAATCCAGAAGCAGCAGCTATTTTCCTCTAGATTCCTCTTCTATATAACTTCGAATTTGAATTATGAAGGGATGGCAAGGGTAGAAGCTCAGAGCCCTACAGAGGGATGATATAAGGAAATTGTTGCACCAGGAAGAGCCTCTTTCTGGTACACCCTGGGAATTGTCACAGATGAGGTGCGGTTGCCCTTCCCACAGGTAGGTTGGCAAACTATGCAAGTCAAAGGTGGCTTTGCCCTTCTCCAGAAGTCACCAGATGCTCAGTTCTCATGACCCCGAGCAGTCCAGGAAGGAGCAGAGACCTTCAAGGAATAGTGATGGCTAGGGTTGGCGGGTGGCATGAGGAAGCAGGCAGAGATTTTGTGAGCCTGTAATAGGACAATCTGTGAGACACATGGACAAGGAAGGCAGAGAGAAAAGATGAGCAGTGTCTCTGTTTGGAACAATGGAGAAAGCAGTTTGAAATTCATGTAACTGACTTGTTCAACATCATACTGTGGAAGAAAAAGCGGTTAAAATTCAACTCTTCTTTCTTCCAGTCTGTTTTTTTCCCCCTCATCTTTTTAAGATCCTGCTGTTCTTTCGTCAAGGTCCCTGCACACTCCCCGCAGAGTCCTGCTGGATCCTTGTTTCCTTGGCCTTCCCTTGCCATCTGTTTCCTGATCTGTCCTCTGCCTGCACCACTCTAGCATATCTGTATTTACCAAATGGCTCCCTTACTTTTACCATCTCACAGGTAGCCTGGAAGCCCATGCTGCTCATCCTCTCCTGAGCACACTTTCAGATCAATCAAGATCACGCACTATCTTGTGCAATAAGACCTCCCAGAACATTCTGAATATCTCCCTGATGGGATCCTGCTGGACTGACCTCAGATTCTGACATCTAGTGGAATTTTCTATTGGTTCTTTCGACATGGGTGTTTTCCTTATTTTCCCAGTTAGAGAATGCAACGGGGTTAGATAGAGAATTCTCTTTCATAATATTTTTCCTTAAGCAAGGCCTGATTTAGGCTCAGGGGATACCAAAAAATAAGTTAAGATCTCTTCATTATGATCTAGGAGGCACAAGGTCCTTGATTCTCAGAGAAGGTGATTATGACTTAAAAGATGGATTCCAGCCTACCCCTACATATTTCATCCCATGGAAACTCTGTGTGTTAATTCACTTTCCTTAGCCCCATTTCCTTACTGGCTGCCAGCTGAGGACCTACTCTAAGTCTAAGCTCCATTTCTTAGCACAAGGCCACCTCCATCTTCTAAGCCAGCAATGACACAATGAATCTTTTTGATGCTTTGAATTTCTTGACTTGCCCTGATGCTGCCAATCAGAGAAATCTGCTTTTAAATGGCTCCTGTAATTAGAAAGGACCCACCTCAATAATCTCCCAGAATTCTCCTTTTTTAATTGATTTACAGTCAACTGATTAGTGACCCTAATTGCCACTTCAAGACTTTTTTTGCCACATAAGGTAATATGACTCAGGAGTTGAGACTGTATTTACAAGCTCTGCTCACACTGAAGGGGGGATATTATAATAAGATCAAGGGTCGATGGGGGGTCATTAGAATTCTGCCAGAGTTTTCTGCCATTCTTGCTTTCTTGAGATGGACCTCACTCAAACTTGTAATGGGAATAATTCCCCTATTTCTCTTATGAAAGCACCTGAAGGACATGAGACCTGAGAAATTTCCTCTCTGACTTTGCATATACTTACCCCCCTGTGGCCTTTCTTCCAGCCAGCTCCTACTTGTGCAGAACATCAACTCGTAATTGCTTCTCTCCATTCCTTTAGAGAAAATTTAAATTACTCAAGCTATGGCTGCTAATCCTCAAGAACAATTCCTTTATTATTTTTTAAACAATATTCTATTCATTCATTCATGACAGACATACAGAGAGAGGCAGAGATTTAGGCAGAGGGAGAGGCAGGCTCCCTACAGGGAGCCAGATGCAGGACTCAATCCCAGGACCCCAGGATCATGCCCTAGGTAAAGGCAGCCACTCAACCGCTGAGCCACCCAGGTGTTCCCCTTTATTCTTGATAGTAGCTGAACTTCAATTCACCTTCCCATAGTAAAGTTCCATTAAACATTCTACCCCCTTGGGATACCCTGAAGGGAGCCTGCTTCTCCCTCTCCCTCTGTGTCTGCCTCTCTGTGTCTCTCATGAATAAATAAATAAAATCTTACAAAAAATTCCACCCTCTTGCCCCAAGTGAGAATGTTCCTTAGAGTCTTATCAGGCCAGGCATTCTTTAATAAAAGTGTTTAGTTTGATTTTCTTCCTGTATTTGGTTCATTGTCTTGGAGAGCCATTTCCAAAAACCCCTTCAGGTGTCCCTACCCTTGAGTCTCACAGAAGGGACAGCTGAGGAAGGCCCCTTCTGAGCAGCACTGTACTCTTTACATTGAATGAAACATGATCTTTATCTTTATTCTATTTCTTCTTTGCCCTTAGTATAAACCTCTTTTTAAAAAAAAAAAAAAAGATAGTATTTATTTAGTTATGAGAGACACAGAAAGAGAAGCAGAGACATAGCAGAGGGAGAAGCAGGCTCCCTGCGGGAAGCTGGATGTGGGACTCCATCCCAGGACCCCAGAATCATGACCAGAGCCACCCAGGTGCCACCACTTAGTATAAACCTCTTGATTTGATTTGTTTCACTACTCAGTGTTATCAGGACAAAGCGGATTACAGGGCTGAGATGTTTTTTCTTTGTTTCTTATACATTTTTATCATTTGAATATAAATAGCTATAGTCATATAATGAACATCAGAGTCATAGTCTGCCTTTTAATATGATAAGGATTGTGGTGCCAAGAGCACTAAACATTTGAAATTCTGGTAGGATTTTATGAAAGACAAATTAGAATGTCAGTGGCCATTCAGGGGAATTTGTGGTATGAATAAGACAAATCTATTTGTGTGGTACTTTATAATCAAAAGGTTCAAACATTCCAAACGTTTTATCATTAGTATCTTGAAAACTGTTGTACAAATAGCTTTAGAAACAGAAAACCTCTAAAAGGAGGAAAATTATAAAATTCTTTCCATTAAGTATTCCTGAGAATAGGCTAATAAAAACATAGACAATCTAACTCCCAAACTCCAATGGTGCTCTAGCTGACTTTCTTCCTACTTGTTTTCTTACAAAATTCCCCAGTCTATGACCCATTTGAAGTCCATCATATTTGATATTAGCAGATATTTCAGAAGATTATTTGACTAAGATTCAGTCTTCCTCTGCAGAGTGGTTATTGAAAAGCTCAGCTGTCCCTAAGGGAAGAATGACAGGACAATCCTTAGTACTATGCAGGACTAGACACTGTGACAGGATGAGGTTGGTAGTACTTTACATCTATGAAGGGAGGCAAAGAGAAAAATTCATGGTAGGTTGTGGAGGGAAGGTGGGAGAGCAGGGTGCGATCCTGGGGTCCTGTGTCGGGCTCCCGGCATGGGGCCTGCTTCTCCCTCTGCCTGTGTCTCTGCCTCTCTCTCTCTCTCTGTCTATCATGAATCAATCAATCAATCTTTAAAAAAAAGAAATTAAGTGAAACTCAAGACCCTTCAGTTAATTTTCTTCCAATATATATAAAAGTTACTTAATTTCATGTCAAGAACTATGAAGTCTCTGAAATATCGCCCTGCTTGCAAGGTAAGTTGGACAATATCAATTTCACTGATAATGGCAGAAGGCAAAAGACTTGATGAGCAGCATGAGCCCTACATACTCACCGTACTTTACCTTACCTCCAAGTCCCAAGTCCCATGGGTGGGGGGACATAGATGGGCTGATGCAGATGCCTTCATATGCATTGGGTTATATTATAAGGGAAAATTTTTTGAAAGGTTATATTCATTTATTAATGAGAGACACAGAGAAAGAGGCAGAGACATAGACAGAGGAAGAAGCAGGCTCCTCACAGGAAGCCTGATGTGGGATTCAATCCCTGGACCCAGGATCACTTCCTGAGCCAAAGGTAGATGCTCAAGCTCTGAGCAACTCAGGTGCCCCTAGTTTCAGGTATACAGTATAGTGATTATATATTTATACATATTCCATATATCACCTGGTGCTCATCATGATAAATGTACTACTCTTCATCCCCCTCACCTATTTCACCCATTCCCCCACCTGCCTTCCCTCTGGTAACTACCCGCTCATTATTTGAATCTGTTTTTTTGTTTGTCTCCTTTTTCTTTGTTCATTAGTTTTGTTTCTTAAATTCCACATGAGCGAAATCATATGGTATTTGCCTCTCTGATTGACTTACTTCCCTTAGCATTTTACTCTAGGTCTATACATATTGTTGCATTAAATGGCAAGATGCCATTCTCTTTTTATGGTTGAGTAACATTACATTATAGATATATCTATATCTATATCTATATCTATATCTATATCTATATCTATCTATATCTATATATCTCCCACCTCTTCTTTATATATTCATCTGTCAGTGAACACTGGGTTGCATCCATATTTTGGCTATTGTAAATAATGCTACATTAAAATTAGCGGTGCATATATCTTTCTGAATTAGAGTTTCTGTATTCTTTAGGTAAATACCCAATAGTGTAATTAGTGTATCATGTGGTAATTCCATTTTTAATTTTTTGGGGAACCTCCATACTGTCTACCATAGTATCTGCACCAGTTTGCATTTCCACAAATAGTGTGCAGGTGTTCATTTTTCTTGACATCATCATCAACACTTGTGGTTTCTTGTGTTTTTGATTTAGCCATTCTGACAGATGTGTGGTATCCATTTTCTATTTTCAAAGGTATTTATTTATTTATTCATTCATTCATTCATTCATTTGGAGAGAGAGAGAGGGAGTATAACAGAGAGGGGAACAACAGAGGGAGAGGGAGAGAGGAAACCTTAAGCAGATAGATACCCAGTACAAAGCCTAATGCAGTGCCCAATGCATGGCTTGATCTTATGACTCTGAGATCATGACCTGAGCTGAAATCAAGAGTCAGCTGCTTAACCAACTGAGTCACGCAGGCACTCCTTTTCTGTTTTTAAAGATTTTTCACTACACAGACATCCTTGACAAGACAGTTCAGAACTAAGTATGGGTGAAAAAAAAGACACAAGTCACAGATGTTGCTGGTGCAGAGAGGCATTGTATGTCATCTCATATAAATAACAAAAAAAGTTTTAAACAAATACATTTATTGTCCACCAATCAGGAAGTCAAGTTTCAAAGACTTTTCTATTTAACATAATAGTTTGCTACTCATATATGGGTGTTTGTTCTTTAGAGAATTGGTTTGGAGGTTAGGGTAGACATTTACTGTATTATTATTATTTTTTAAATTTAAAATACTAAAATGTAATCTTGAAGGTAGAATTTTTACACTGAAGTCAGGTTTGCAGAAAATATTTACAGTTGGACTCAATTGGAAGAATTGTCATCTTTTAAAAAATCATCCTCATTTGCCTATCAGATTCTACATAGGCAAATAGTGGTCACTTTATGGGTGTGGGGGAAAAGACAATGAGGATACGAGATAGGCTGGTAGTAGGAGGAATAGTGTGTCTATTCTTCCCTGCTTCTCTGTCTCTCATGAATCTCTCCCCAGGTATCTCCATTATTCCCAGGCCTGACCTCTTGCATCTGCTTCTGGACCACTTTATTTCTTCCATTTTGTAGTCTTTCCTGGAAGACTTTTTCCTCTTCCCTCTGCCTCTCAGTGACCTGAGAACTATGCATCTGTGAGTCCTCAGAGAACAATAACATTCCACCTTTGCCTAAAGGGAAATCCATCCTGACTGTGGAGAGGATACCTTGGGCACTTCCAGCCTCTCCATTGGAAGAGCCTCTCCCCATGCTGGGAATCTCTCTGAGCCTTTATCACCTATGTCTCTTTGTAGTGTCTTGGGTTTGCTCTGCTCATTTGCTAGGCTTTGATTTTGGTTCTGCTTCTCTCTCAGATCCTGTTATGACAAATCTTTCCCCTCTACTCCAGTAAAACCATTCAAACTGGACAGTGAAGGGGAGACTGTAAAAGGAGAATGTACAAAGGGGGAATATGAAAAGGTTCTTTATTACCTCCACCTCCTCCTACTACTACATGTACATTTTTATAATTTAACAAACATGAAACACTTCAGCGTAGTTTATAGTGGTTAATATCAATTGAATAGTACAACATTTTCTAAAACTTACTTGGTTTGTTGAATGTTATATTATTTTTAATTTTATGTTAGAGAAGATAGACTAAATACTTCATGACTATTTGCAATGATGTTATATATATAAATAATAAAATTATATAAAATTATATAGTTATATATAATATATAATATAATTAATATATAATATAAAATATAATAATCTGTAATATAATTAATACATAATCTATAATTATATATAATTATATAAAATTATATAAAATTATATATATATAATTATACATATAATTATATATATATAATTTTAAGAGTCAGAAAGTACTTGTTTCTGGGAAAATAGTTGGCAGCAAAGAACTGGTTATGAATTTCCTGCAAGGCTAAGGAATCACTAGGTAGCCACTTGGTTTATAGAGCCAGAATATGGATACCAAGTGGCTTTGTTGGAGTTCCAGATAAATATTATAATATTTAACATATCCTTAGGAGAGTAGCGATGTCCAGTCTAAACCCAGTTTGAGAGAAAAGTTTTCAAAATATTTAATAAGTTCCAATATCACAGATTTTTCCAAGTGTCCTCTTAATTATCTATTTTTACATTGCTCTGAGGAGAGGGCAGTATTTTGATCATATCTTTACCAAATGACTAATTACTTCTCTAAAATATATAGTATCACCAGCCTAGATTTGAAAAATCATGTTATCTAAACTTTAAGTGCCAGTGGGTCAAAGGGAGGCTAAAATTAGACATGACATATTTACATAATTATTTGGGCAAAGGGAAAATACAAAGATATATTCACAATGTAAGCTGACAAGAGAACTAAAAGTACAACCAAAGATATGATAAAAATTGGAAGAGTGATATTTTGTGACAAGATAGAAATGCCCAGAGAAATAACTGCTGTCCCTGAATGAACTGAACTCAGAACCTACCTTACTTTTAGATATTTCAGTTAGGTGATGCAATACATATACTTATTTTTTGAGCCATATTATGCTGGGATCTTTCTTACCTGCAACTACAAATGTCCTGTCTTATACTATGGTATCCTCCAACTGAAAGAACAGAATGTGGTCCTTACAACTCCTTTCTGAAGGAGGAACTCAAATTAAATAGGAATTGGCACAAGCACTGTCATTGTGAATTTTTCTGATTTTTATTACTTCAACCAGGGCAAAAACTCAAGACCCATGGTGTTACACATCATTTAAACTGATGGAAAAGTGTTTCCACCAAAAATGCTTTAATCAAGGCAGTCTATCTTAGAAAGAGCAAAAGAAATTTAACAAATATTCATTTTTAACAAGTGATAAAGTGCATTCATCTCAACTATTTATTCAAAAAGTGATAACCTCACCTAGCAATGTTGTAGTATTCTTTGCTTATATGGAAAATTTTGTCAGTGGTCTCATATGAGATTCTTTTCATAGAAAAGAATTCTTTTTCAGATTAGGAAACTAGCCAAATACACTTTTTTTCTATAATAGAAACATGTGATTAGGGAGAGGTGGTGATAAGATGGAAGGCAGATCAGTGGTCTTGATATATAGATAGTTCCATGAAAAGTCTGGGTCTTGTCTGTAGTCAGTTAAAGGGAATTTATTCAAAAGAGCATCATTCTTTTTTCACTGAAAAAAAATAGTAACAAAAATCCTATCAGATGTTAAAGCCATCCCAAATCCAGTCCTGACTAGATAAGGATGTTTTAGGGCAAAAGAAAGAGGACCTAGTTGAGTCTGTTCTCACAAGTGCCTGCTAGGGACAGGGGAATGCATAGTTCGGTGGAGCAATGCCCTCTGACCATGGCAAGGAAAGTAACAGAATTCGAAAGATATTAGGAAATTGTACAGTAATTTGACATATCACTTATATGCCTGTCAAAGATAATAAAAAATAGGTCCATATATTATTTGTTTTATCCATCTAATTATTTTGATTTATTTATTCATAGTCTGTTTTACAAATATAGATGAAACCTATTAATTGTCCTTCAGTCTGATACTTTAGGAAGTACTGTTCTAAACATCGTCTGAAACTTTAAACTGGTAGTGTTATACCATCAGACCTAGGGGAATATGCAGCAGAATGTGTGGGGGAGCAATGTGCACACCCCAAACCTACACGAGCTGTATTGAAACACCTCCCATTACAAACAGGCTAGTAACAATGCATATTTAGGAACTTTTCCAGAAACCAGGATGAAATTGGGCAAAAGGAAGACCCCCAAGGACTTCCTACTCAACCACTTCTTCCAACTAAAGTTTTCTCTATGAGACAGAAGTGCACAAGACAGACAATTGAGACAAAACATTTATTTTTAATTTTCTCACTTGAACTCAAGTTATGGAAGACACAGCGGTATTTTAGATAAGGCTGAGAAGTAGGGAAGGTCATAATGATGTGGTCAGTTTGGAGGTATGGGAGGATATTTATTTGAAGACTCTAGGGTGAGTATTCATGCTTGGTCCCATGTCCATGATGAGCTGCATGTAAAACTCAGGTTCCTGAGGTCTCCCCAGACCTAGTCCTTGAACTTGCAGATATAGGGTAGCTTCGTAGCACAGTTATAATCTTTCCATTTCAGGTATCCTAGAGAAACAGAGGAGCTCAGGTAAGTGTGGCTGGTAGAGCTTATGAACCCAAGAGAGAGGCATCCCAGTTTCTGGCCTAGGATTCAAAGCCTCCTTCTCACCCTCACCAGTGTCCTACTCCAGAGAAATGAGACTCAAAAAAAGGAGAGATGAGAGGGGATGGTGGAGACAAATCAACACTACATTTTCTAGCTCAGGGGGATTCTTTGAGGGTCATGCTGAGAAATGGGGAAATAGAGGATGAAAAAGCCTGGGCAGAAAGTAGCTTCTCTGTTACTTACCTGTGCTTCTTGACAGGCTCCCACAATAGCCAGGGTTTGCAATGGTGGAGGGGTTTTTCTCCCAGGCAGAGTAATTCAGAATATCAGCACTACTCCACTCCCAACCATCTGCATTGGGCTCATAGCCCTGTAGAGGATGGAGGGTGGTGAGGTTGAATTCTCACCACCCTCCATCCATTAGAACTCTCCATTAGAGTTCTCCTTGCATGAACCCTTCCCCAACATCACCAAATTTGCTCCGCTCATCCAGATGCTGCCCTGGAGCCAGAGCTCTCCTCTGGAAAGGAAACTTTTCCTAATTCCTTGTTTTGATTGGCAGATTCCAAAATCAGTAATCACAAAGACCAACAGAACCATTCAGAGTAACACATTCCTGACTGAACAGCAATCAGTGGTACATTTGTGATTACCCTCTGAACCTCAAAGACAATGTCTGATTTACAGAGCAAAAATGGATCCTATGTTCATTTAGGATTCCCTCAGCACAGTAAGTGCCGACTCTGTGAAGCTCAGAGAACTGAATTACAAGGCCTCACATGGAAATTGTGCAAAAGCATGACAGGAGGCAGATTCACTTCAGCTGGAGACAAGGGACTTCCACAGAACTCAGCTGTTCAGCTGGCTGCAAGACCTTTCCCTTCTCCCTAATGTCCTCCTAGATCTCTGAGCTCCAGGGCTCTCTAGGGCATTTGGTGGGCAGGCACTGGGGACAGGGAGTGGGCTGGGGGGCAATAGCAGCTTGAGAGGTTATGAAGAGAAATGAGTGCATACCTCTGTGGGGTCATGGAGCCCCATCCAGACATATGAGTAGCTGTTCACACTGTTCTTGACCAGGGAGGCCACAAAGGATGCCTCACTCCCACTGAGCACAGACACAAGGTGTCCCGAGGGCCTCTTCTGGCAGGCCATCTGGGTGGGGAAAGGAGAGACTCAGGGGGAGCCTGAGACATAACTCGGAGGAGGGCAGGGCAGAGGTAGGAGAGAAGGGGTATATATGCAAGAGATGAGGGTGTTCAATCTCGCCCCTTCTGGAGAAACTCTGGAGAATGGAACCCACCCCCTCAGGTCTCTAATGTACTTTCCCCTTAAAACCCCTAACTGAAAACCCAAGTACTCACATCAGCATCCATCCAGGATTTGGGGGTCATAAACAAGGCATAGCAGTGGGAGGCATAGGCCTTGGAGCCTTTGGGACACGTGATCCGTGGGGCAGGCACGTCCTTCTGGGAGTCTTCACCTATGGTGGAAGGGAGTCAAAGAGAAGGAAGAAGTGAAGAGGAGAGTGGGCATCAGGGTAGGGAGGTGATCTAGGGGAATATCTATGAGGCCGGTGCGTGGGGAAGTGATGTCAAAGCCCTGACTGTCTCTCACCATTGCCTACCCTTTCAGGATTTCTGGGTCTTGAACCAACTGCACTAAGTGAGGAAACTTCTCTCCTCTTTTCCTCCTTCACCTTCAAAGCCCAACCCTTCCACACACTAGGCCGACCATTCTTGCACTGGATCCTCATTTTCCTTCCCTATATCTCATTATTGACCCTTCATGCTTTTCCTCCTTCACCTTCCAACATAAATTAGACTGCACTGACAAAATGAATGACCTCCTTGTGGTGCTAGTGGACCACTGCGACGCCTGTCACCCCTGGTTACTCTGAAGGAAGGAGTGAGTTGGGCAAGTTATAGGCAGTTTCATTGTGCGGGGAGATATGTCACCATTACCACAGGAGCCTTTTTTCTTCCTCTTGGCCCTGAGCATTCACAAGGACCCAGTGCTACAGACAGGGCAAGCTCACCTCGGACCTGAGACAGGACCATCAGGCAGGAGAGCAGCATCCAGGACATGCTGGGGAGGGCCATGGGAGGCAGCATCATGTCTGTGATCCTAGGAAGCAATCAGAGATCACTAAGGAAAGAGTAATTAGAAAGAGGGCAATTAGGGAGGGCGACTCCTCTTCCTTGTCTTTGTTTAGTCCCCTAGGAACAAATTGATCTCAGTGACATCTATCCCCTTGTATAGCTCTGGAAAGAATCAGATGATCAGTACACCCTCCCACCCCATGAGACCTGCCAGCCAGCCTGTGCTGAAATCACAGATGCTGTGTCTCTGTCTCACAGAGGGATCCTCCTGTACCTTCCCCCAAATATGTACAGTATAACTCCTGCCACTCTCAGCTTCCACTCACCTGTCTTGCAGGGATTTGCAATGGTCTGTCAGTCAGGCTGGGCTTTTATAAGAAAAATTGAAGGGCAGGCACTGAAATCAATAACAGGAATGTGGAGGTGTCAGGGGTCATGGGAAGGGCTTGGCATTGGTTCAAGGAGATTGCTACCGTAAGGAGGAGTCTCTTCCCAGCAAAGGCTGGGAATTGCCACAGATTTTGCCTCTTTCCCGTTAGCAGGTCAGCTCTTTCCCCAGGAACAGGTGAAATTTGTTCTTTCGCTGGCTCTTCTTC
The DNA here is from genome assembly GCF_048164855.1 of Canis lupus baileyi. Taxonomy (NCBI): domain Eukaryota; kingdom Metazoa; phylum Chordata; class Mammalia; order Carnivora; family Canidae; genus Canis; species Canis lupus. The sequence goes on from NC_132849.1 coordinate 20,151,219, forward strand.
TGTATTAGGGGCTGTTAGCAGGAATTGTAGTATTAAAAAAGGGGAACATCTAATGGAGTAATTCTTTTAGTTGATATTCAAGAACTCCCTTTTGTAAGCATACATGTATATTTCTTTCTATTTTGTGTAGTTAAATTAAATGATCTTGGATGATAAGTGGAGGTGAGTATGGCAATTACAAGTAACACAGTTATCATCAGTGAGAGTACAGAAGGAACTGAAGTCAAAAATGGGGATGATTATTTCATGGCTGCATCTTAAACATGGTGGCTAATTTTAAGGAAAATCCAGAATCTCTCGATGATTCAATAGGTGAGCCAGGATATTAAGGAAAATCAGATGCTAAACTTGCCTTACCAGTCTCTTGAGAGATGGAGCTTACCTGTGGTAAAATAAGAGACAATGTAAATTCATGCATAAGAAGATTAGAGTCAAATGATGCAGAGGCAAAGGAAGTAAAAAGAGGGTTAGAGTCAGAGCAGTGATTGGATGAATTGTAGACATTGTTCTATCTTGCATGTAAGTTGGAGATGTGACATCAAGATGTTCACTACCCTGGGCTGCTAAGAACCTCCTCTGCAAGACTATCATTTGGCTCTAAATGAAAAGATGTTTATATCTGATACATTCTTACTGGGAGAGGAGCCAGTTTCATGTAAAGGTACTGAGAAAAGTTCCTCAGTCAGGTTTACTTCTGAGTTAGCAATTTTGGCAACAGAAGGAAACATGTGGCTCATACCATGTGTTTCAGGTGTGGTTTAGCCAGTCCTGGACATCGTTAAGCTGGGATTTTCTACAGATCTTGTCTCTCACACTATTGTGTGTACATGTTTACAGTAAGGATTTGTGATGAAGTCACGCAGTTATGCTCATTACTGATTCATGTCATCAGATTCCAAAGTCAGTAGAACCTACAAATAATCTAATATGAAATATAGCCAACATATTCTTTTGTTAAAAAGGAAAAAGGAAGTATTATATCAAAATATATACAAAATATGTAAATACAAAGCCATAAATATAGTGAGTGCTCAGTGGAAATTAAAGTTTAAAAGTATAAGAATAATACACCACACAAATATGATAATTAAAATGATTGAGAAAAATCTTGCTACGTTAAAAAAATTACTTGAGAAGTGAATAATAGCAATTAGAAATCTAGAATGGAGTATGTTCTCAAATTCTTGAAAAGCTCAGTGTAATTGACCGAAGTATCTATTTCAGGTTAAAAGAACCTAAAGAGATATAGTAATTTAATCACATAAGCAAATTTTAAATGGATCTTGATTAATAAAGTAAGTCATTTCAGGGACAACCGTGATATATGAATATGATATTTGATAATCCCAGATACTTAAATTTTCTCTCTTGTGATGATGGTATTATAGTTAGTGAATTTCCTTCTACTTCTGATATTTACAGTGAAGTATTTAGAGGTGAAATATCATGCTATCTATGACTTTTTTCAAATTATGTAAGAAAATGTCTGTGTTTGACATGAGGAGAGGCTGAGGAATGGGAAATAAAGCAAATACATTACAATCTGGTAATAATTACTGAGTCTAAGTGTAAGATATAAGAGCATTATACAATTCTTTCAATTTCAGATAACTGAATTGAATTCAATTTTCAAATATTCTTTCAAATTTCAAAATATGTTTCAAATTTTCCAGATAGAAAGTTATACTTTAACTTACATGTTCACTATCAATTATAATACATAGGTATTTTTCCCATCATTACTATAAACTAGAAATAGCTTAATATAGAGCAATATTCATGTGGAATCATATACAGCATATGCATTAAAAATAACTTTTACAAATTCAAGTGAAATATTAAAGTATTATAAACAAATAATATTTAACATTTAGCTATGTAAACAGTTTACAAATAAAAACAAGAAAAAAACAATGAGGAAATTGATCTTCTGTGTCCAACCAGAAAAAAATTACATCTTCAGAATTAAAAAGAGTAATCATCAGACTCCACCTGTCAAAGCAGAGCTTAAATAGTTTTGAAGATGGAAAACCTCTAAGTCTTGCATTTATCTTAAGAAGTAGAATTACAGGCATTCTCCAAAATTTCTCTTTTCCTTTTTAAAACTGTACGTATTTTTCTTTGCTCCAGAATCTTCCCTATTGCTAGGTTAAACTCAAATCCTCCTATGAAAAGTTATTAAAACTCGGTTTTGTTTCTACTTTAATTGAAACAAAGTTATAATATATCTTAAGGTTATAGTATCTCTAACTGCAATGTAAGACTTGTTTCACATGACAGCTCACCAAACTCAGTAAAATTTAACTGTTATTGTTTTATTTGTAGTTATTCTCCTTAGCAATCCTCATTAACCAGGCACTGAAAAGTTTGATTAAATTCTATCTTTAAAAAGTTAATTTTAGGTTAGTTACACTGTACTTCTTGGTGGTGAGTAAGGAATCCTTACTCTTGGTTTGAGCTTTACAAAGTTTTCTTTGCCAAAAGATATAATGTCCAACTTGTACTTTTTATACATACTAACTTCCAAGTCAAACAATATTTTCAGATAAACCTTAGTATGATCATTCCTAGAATTAATTCAAGGGGGTAAATGATCACATTGCGGGAATCTGGGATATATCTTACAAGAATGGTGAAATATGAAAAGTTCCTGGAAGATGGTTCAGCAGTGCTCATATCAAAAAATAGCCTTGAACATATTTTATTGGAGATTTATCACTAAAGCACAGCCCGTTGGGATATATTAACCAAATACTCAGGATGCTACTTTGGTCCTTTCACCTTATCCTAAACCTGTCAGAAGAAATGGGAAAGGAATAAAATGAGGTCCCATATACTTTGTGAACCAAGGCTGACTGGCCAAACCTCAAAGTCCCTGAGGCCAATAAGGGAAGTTATCAGAGCACTGTAGAGTTGATACCATTGGGTTAATCATATTTAAGTAATAAATAGTAACTATTTTATCACTTGTGCAGTTATTGAGGGCAATTAGGTTTTTATCAGGAAACTGTCAATTTTTATTTGGTTTCAATGCCTCACATTGGTCTTGGAACAGTTCCCTGTTGTATATCATGTTAGTTCTAGTATACTTATTGTGTATTTTATAAAGGCTATTGTTTGTTATTTATTTTCTTTTAGGATGAACTAGTCATAATACAAAGCATTCTTCATTTGGGAGAAAAAATTAAGATTGTGTTTCCAACTGATTACCATCAATTACAATCACTTCGTTAATGGCAACTCTTCAGACCTGAAATGCATTTCCAGAGCACATAGTTCTTTTGACAGCAAATAAAAATCAGAAATGCTTCTTTCATAGCTATGTTGCTTTTATTTTTATTATGAATTACTTTATGATAGAGAACACACTTAGTAAGCATCTATGTATTTACCATCTAGAATGAACAGCAATGATATCTTGCCATCTTCATATCTTTTTTTTTTTTTTTTTTTTTTTTTTTAAGAAATAAAGCTGGGATCCCTGGGTGGCTCAGTGGTTGAGAGTCTGCCTTTGGCTCAGGTGATCCCAGGGTCCTGGGATTAAGTCCCACATCAGGCTTCCTGTAGGGAGCCTCCTTCTCCCTCTGCCTCTCTCTGTGTCTCTCATGAATAAATAAATAAAATTTTAAAATGAAAGAAAGAAAGAAAGAAAGAAAGAAAGAAAGAAAGAAAGAAAGAAAGAAAGAAAGAAAGAAGTAATAAAGAAATATCATAGCAGTAACTTCTTACTTCTTATGTAATTCTCACTTCTTACTTCTCCATTAGGAATTTTCTAATCCTTCCAACTTACTTTTTGAGCATTTATTGCTTATAGATATATCAACCCTATATAGTATTATTCCATCTTGCTAGATTAACATACCTGTGTCATATTTTATATAACATTTTAGATTTTTTTTAATTTTATTTTTAATTTTTATTTATTTATTTTTTAATAAATTAATTTTTTATTGGTGTTCAATTTCCCAACATACAGAATAACACCCAGTACTCATCCCGTCAAGTGTCCCCCTCAGTGCCCGTCACCCATTCACCCCCACCCCCTGCCCTCCTCCCCTTCCACCACCCCTAGTTCATTTCCCAGAGTTAGGAGTCTATGTTCTGTCTCTCTTTCTGATATTTCTCACACATTTCTTCTCAACATTTTAGATTTTTTTGTTGTTGTTGATTTGGCCTTAGGTTTTAAAATTTACTCTGAGATAAATAGTTCTAATTCTTTGAATTAACTGCAGTGTAGTATTTACTAATCTAAGTATCTTAAAACTATGCAGTGGAAATTTACCACATTAAATTGATTTTAAGATGTGAGATTTGTCATATTTTAAAATCTCTAAAATCTAGGGGTGCCTGGGTGGCTCAGCTGCTTAGGCATCTGCCTTCAGCTCAGGTCACCATCCCAGGGTCCTAGGATGGAGCCCTGAGTTGGGTTTCCTGCTCAGTTGGGAACCTGCTATGCTGCTTCTCTCTCTCTTCCTCTGCCCCCAACAGCACTCATGCTCTCTTTCTTTTAAAACAAATAAATAATATCTTTAAAATAAATAAATAAATAAAATCTCTACAATCTAAATACAGCCCTAATAATGACAAACATGGTCTTCATATTTGCTGTGTAGGACAAGAGTCAGGAAACTTTTGTAAAGGGCAGGATGGTAAATAGTTTGGGCTCTGTGAGGCATACTGTCCCTCAGCTCTTCCACTGTAGTATGAAAGCAGTCAAAAACAATATGCAAATGATGGACACATTTATGTTGTACTTGAGCATTAATTTTGAACACTGAAATTTGAATTTCATATCATTTTACGTGTCACAGAATATACTTTCTTACTGAAATATAAGTAAATGCAATGTTATTAACCTCAGGTATACAGCATATTTATTCAATAGTTGTATGCATTACTTATTGTTCACCATAAGTGTAGTTACCACTTGTCACCATATAGAATTATTACAATATCAAAATATTCTTCTTTTGATCATTTTCTAACCATTTAAAAATGTAAAAACAAATTCTTAGCTTACAGGCCATATAAAACAAGCAGCAAACCAGATTTGGACCACTGAGTGTAGATTGCAGAAAATTGGTATACAAACAATTAGAAAGAAATTAATCAAACAATAATGTAATTCATTTTTAATTATAATATGGTAAGAGCCCTGAAGAACAAGTATAAGGATTTTGAGAGCATAAAATAGGAGGGATGTGACTGGATCTTAGCACGGTTAATAAGTTGGTCTGATTCCAAAGGGCACTGATTTTGGTAATTTTTGTTCCAATTAAAAATAAGAAATAGATGTTTAGTAGTGAGCCCAGACTAACCAAAAGAGCTCAGAAAAACACATTCATTTTAAAAATACTTTTTGCAAATTGATATGGCAAGTTAAAATGAATCAAAGCATCATTACTGGAAAAAAAAAAAACAGTATAAGAAGAAAGAAGGTCAGTCTCAGACACTCTTCTCCAAAGTAACTTATTGACTGCTTCAAAAAAAAATGTAAATTCCAACTGAATGTTGTGCTCAAGAAACTAGAATATGCAGGTCCAAATTCTCTGTCCAAAGTCCACTTTCAGATCAGAGGTCCACAGTCCACAGTCAGCATCTTTGACCAAAGTGAAATCTAGGACCAAGTCCAAAGCTGGTCCAAAGTCCATATCTATATGCACTGATTCTAGATCTTGTCCAGATTCAAGATCTAGGTCTATTATCAGGTCTTAGGTCAAATTTATTTCTGATTAACAGATTCAATGTCCAAGTCAAGGTAAAGTTCCAAGATCATGGTAAAGTTCTAAAGTCCAATTTCATATCTATGTTTAGAACTGAAGTCCAAGTCCAAGTTCTATGTCCGGCTCCAGACTTAGTCCCAAGTCTAAGATTACATTTCTAGGTCAATGTCATGGGAAATTGCCCAAGTCCATGACCATGGACTATGATTAAGGTCAGATTCCATGTTCTGGACAAATTCTGATCCAAGTTTTAGGTCTTCTATCCATTCCAATGTCCAAGTATAGATGATAGGTTCATATTAAGATCCTATATGGTGAGATCCAAGTCTTGATCTAAAGTCTAAGTTTGAAATTATGGAAAGTTCAGGTAAAAGGTCCAATGTCCACTTCCAGTGTCCATATTTAGTATAGATTTATGGTCCATGTCTGTAGTCCAGATCCAATGTATATATCCTAAGTCAGTCCCATGTTCATGACTGGGGTCTTGGGCCAAGGTCCAAGGCTATGTGCACATTAAATGTCAATCTAAAATTCCAGGCTTTCCAGGTTCCAAGATTTTCCTTCCTCTCCTCCCTCAGAGTTTTTTGTTTGTTTGTTTGTTTTTGTTTTGTTTTGCTTTTTTTTTTAACTGCAGCACTTTATTTTCCTCACACAATGATGCGTTGCTGGGGCCTAATGTTCTCACATGACAGTAGAAAACCAGAATTTGTTGTCATCTCTTAAAGAATTGAGAATTGTGTACAAAAACCTTACATAAATTAAAAGGATGAATAAATTTACAGTTGTAAAGGCAAACCGTTTTCCAACTCAAGGCAAGGGAACAGTTAACTTGGATACAAGGTCAAGATTAGCACCAAGTTCTACAATCAGTGCTGATATCAGATACAAGCTTCAAGGACAAATTTCTTTTCAAAGGCTTATTCCAGTTTCATGAGGCTAGCATGAGGTGTACATATTCGCCAGGGCAAATTTATACTTCGAAATTCACTCATGCAGTAAATGCCTCTGTGAAATTTCTGTTCATGTCTTTTGCCCATTTCATGATTGGATTGTTTGTTTCTTTGCTGTTGAGTTTAATAAGTTATTTATAGATCTTGGATACTAGCCCTTTATCAGGTCATTTGCAAATACCTTCTCCCATTCTGTAGATTGTCCTTTAATTTTGTTGACTGTTTCTTTTGCTGTGCAGAAGCTCTTTATCTTGACTAAGTCCCAGTAACTCATTTTTGCTTTTGTTTCCCTTGCCTTCATAGATGTATCTTGCAAGAAGTTGTTGTGGCCAAGTTCAAAAACGGTGTTGCCTGTGTTCTCCTCTAGGATTTTGATGGAATCTTGTCTCACATTTAGATCTCTCATCCATTTTGAGTGTATCTTTGTGTCTGGTGCAAGAGAATGGTCTAGTTTCATTCTTCTGCATGTGGATGTCCAATTTTCCCATCACATCACCATTTATTGAAGACTCTTTTTTCCAGTGGATAGTCTTTCCTGCTTTGTCGAATATAGTTGACCACAGAGTTGAGGGCCCATTTCTGGATTCTCTATTCTGTTCCACTGATTTATGTGTCTGTTTTTGTGCCAGTACCACACTGTCTTGATGACCACAGCTTTCTAGTACAATGTGAAATCTGGCATTGTGATGCCCCCAGCTCTGGTTTTCTTTTTTAATATTCCTCTAGCTATTCGGGGCCTTTTCTGATTCCACACAAATCTTGAGATGATTTGTTCCAACTCTCTGAAGAAAGTCCATGGTATTTTAATAGGGATTGCATTAAATGTGTAAATTTCCCTGGTTAGCATTGACATTTTCACAATATTAATTCTCCCAATCCATGTGCATGGAATGTTTTTCCCTCTCTTTGTGTCTTCCTCAATTTCTTTCAGAAGTGTTCTGTAGTTTTTAGGGTAGAGATCCTTTACCTCTTTGGTTAGGTTTATTCCTAGGTATCTTATGCTTTTGGGTGCAATTGTAAATGGGATTGACTCCTTAATTTCTCTTTCTTCAGTCTCATTGTTAGTGTATAGAAATGCCACTGTTTTCTGGGCATTGATTTTGTATCCTGCCACACTGCTGAATTGCTGTATGAGTTCTAGCAATCTTGCAGTGGAGTCTTTTGGGTTTTCTATGTACAGTATCATGTCATCAGCGAAGAGGGAGAGTTTGACTTCTTCTTTGCCAATTTGAATGCCTTTAATGTCTTTTTGTTGTCTGATTGCTGAGGCTAGGACTTCCAGTACTATGTTGAATAGCAGTGGTGAGAGTGGACATCCCTGTCTTGTTCCTGATCTTAGGGGAAATGCTCCCAGTGTTTCCCCATTAAGAATGATATTTGCTGTGGGCTTTTCGTAGATGGCTTTTAAGATGCTGAGGAATGTTCCCTCTATCCCTACACTCTGAAGAGTTTTATCAGGAATGGATGCTGTATTTTGTGAAATGCTTTTTCTGCATCTATTGAGAAGATCATAGGGTTCTTGCTTTTTCTCTTGTTGATATGATGTATCACATTGATTGCTTTACGAGTGTTGAAGAATGCTTGCATCCTGGAGATAAATCCCACTTGGTCCTGGTGAATAATTTCTTAATGTACTGTTGGATCCTATTGACTAGTATCTTGTTGAGAATTTTTGCATCCATGTTCATCAGGAATATTGGTCTATAATTCTCCTTTTTGGTGGGGTCTTCATCTGGTTTTGGAATTAAGGTGATGCTGGCCTCATAGAATGAGTTTGGAAGTACTCCATATCTTTCTATCATTCAGAACAGCTTTAGTAGAATAGGTATGGTTTCTTCTTTAAACGTTTGAAAGAATTCCCTGGGGAAGCCATCTGGCCCTGGACTTTTGTGTCTTGGGAGGTTTTTGATGACTGCTTCAGTATCCTCCCCAGTTATTGGCCTGTTCAGGTTTTCTGTTTCTTCCTGTTCCAGTCTTGGTAGTTTACGGTTTTCCAGAAATGCGTCCATTTCTTCTAGATTGCCTAATTTATTGGTGTATAGCTGCTTATAATGTTTTTAAAATCATTTGTATTTCTTTGGTATCAGTGGTGATCTCTCCTTTTTCATGTGTGATTTTATTAATTGGAGTCTTTTCTCTTGTTTTCAATAAAGCTGGCTAATGGTTTATCTATCTTATTAATTCTTTCAAAGAACCAACTCCTGGTTTTGTTGATCTGTTCCACAGTTCTTCTGGTCTCTATTTTATTGAGTTCTGCTTGAATCTTTATTAACTCTCTTCTTCTGCTGGGTGTAGGTTTTATTTGCTGATCTTTCTCCAGTTCCTTTAGGCGCAAGGTTAGCTTTTGTATTTGAGTTTTTTTTTTTTTCAGTTTTTTGAGAGATGCTTTTATTGCGATGTATTTCCCTCCTTCTTTTCTTTTATTCCCCTCTTCTGACATCTATTAATTCTCCCCCAGTATTTTCCTCCATTCTTTTCCTTCTCCTATCTTGTGATACTTACTGATTCTCCAATATTTTCATAATCTTTATAAGAATAAGAAAGCTAAAAAAAAAAAAAAGAAAGAAAGCTCAAATACACATTCCTCTCAATTTCACTTTCCTCTCATGGGTATTTTTGTCTCTCTATGCTGGCTGCTTAGGATAAGATTAAAAATGGTACCTGGAACAAAATATCTTAAATGACCAAGGTCCCTGCATTCTGACAGGCTCATACATTAAGTGAAGAGAACAGTGTCAGTTACATACCTATAATGTAAACAAATACCATCTTATGTTCAAGACTTTAATACTTAATGAAGCCTCATATGTTGGTCCTATATATAATTAGTGAACATGTTTCCCTTGCTATTCTCATCTGTCCCATTATAGGGTTTATGAATATGCAAATCACAAAATCTTAGTATATTAATGCATGTAGTATATAAAGGCCTTTACTGGAATGTAGCCAGCTTTGGTATGGTGTTTTTGATAAAGTGTTATGCTCAGAATGAGAACTTGGATTCGTCATTCATATATAGGCAATCTCCAGAAGGTAGTTCTTAGTATGATTAAAAATAAATAAACTAAAGAAGGATAAATTAATAGCATTTTACATAAAAGTAAAACACTTCTGTAATGCAAACTATCTAATAAAGTAAGCAGTCAAAAGACAAATCTGAGAACAACCATTTTTAACTTATGCCAAAAATATACTCAATATATAATCATTTTCTATAAATACATTTTAAAATATCAATAATTTAATAGAAAAAAATGTAGGGATATAAACAAATATTTCAGTTTTCTTCATACTACAGTATGATCAATCTGTTAAAAGTATGCTCACATAATAAAATAATTGCATATTAAAACTGCACTGAATCATACAGGAACTTCATATATTCTGCTTAGTTTTCCTGTGAGATTAAAACTTCTCAAAAAGTAAAGCCCATTAATTAAAGTAAAAGTGTACTAAATCTATCTTTGTGGCAAATCTATAAATTTGATTATAAACTCTATGAGCAGGACTGTGAAGAAGCAGAATCTTCATACATGATGTGAAGGAAGATAAATTAATGTGGTGCCTACTTTTCCATAGGGCAATTTGGCCATATATATCAAAATTAAAAATGTATATATCCTTTGATCTTAAAGTTTTACTTATTGATATTTATTATACTAAATATTTATGTACAATGCAAAATTAGCTATGTTCAAGTTTGTTTGCTACAAGACAAGTAGTTAACGGGAGAAGAATAGAAATAACCTAAATATACCTCAGGAGATCAGAACAAACAATGGTGCCTCCATTCAATGAAAGACCAGTTCACAGTCCCTGAATCAAATATGTTACAGAATTCAGAATTTTTGGATGAAAAATATGATAATTGCATGTTACATGACACTCCCAGGAAAGACTAGGACAGCACCTCTTTATTGACCACATTAACATTCTGCAGCAATGTGTTTGAAAAATCACATTTAATGGTATATAAAGACTATAAGTTTTGAAATATCTTCTCTTTAGGTCAGTTCGGACAGAGTGAGATTGCATCACTGGATTGGGCAGATTAATGGTCTGTCACAGAGGTCCATGCCCTAATCCCAGGAATCTATGAGTTCCAGAATTACATGACATTATATTAGGTTACATGCATTTGGTTCCATGACAAAAGGAACTTTACAAGTGTAATTAATATTAAGGACCGTGAGATGGGGAGATTAGCATGTACATTCTGGGTGAAGCCCATGTAATTACATGAGACATTAAAAATAGCTGACCAAACACTCTGGCTGGAAGAAGAGGAAGCCAAACAGAAGAGGAAGAGAGATGTGATAGAAAGGAAAGTCACAGAGAAGGACTGTATGCATCACTGCTGGTTTAAGGTGAAGAGGGCAAAAGGAATACAGATATCAACCTAGAGCCAACAAAGAAATGGAAACTTCAGGCTGACAGATGTAAGGAACTGAATTCTGCTAACAATCTGAGTGAATATGAAAGCAGACTGTCCCCTAGGGCCTCCACAAAGGAAGACACTTAGATTTTATCCTTGTGAGACCTGGAGCAGAGAACCAGAGCCCATACTGTAACTTTGACTTCCAAAGTACAGACTTTCAGATAATAAATTTTTGCTCTTTATTTAGAGAGTCTAAATTTGTGGTAATCTACACAAGCAACAATAGAAAACTAAAATAACCATCAAGTGAATGATAAAAATACTTGTTTTTTTTTTTTTTAATTTTATTTACTTATGAGAAAGAGAGAGAGGACAGGAGGAAGAGCAGAGGGAGAGAAACAGACTCCATGCTGAACATGGAGCCTGATGTAGGGCTCTATCCCAGGATCCCAAGATCATGACCCAAGCCAAAACCAAGAGTCGGGAACTTAACTGAACCACCCAAGCAACCCCAAAATACTTTAAAAAAATATTTAATTATTTATTCATGAGACACAGAGAGAGGCAGAGACATAGGCAGAGGGAGAAGCAGGCTCCCTGAGGGGACCCTGATGAAGGACTCCATCCCAGACCCCGGGATCATGATCTGAGCCAAAGGCAAGCACTCAACCATTGAGCCACCCAGGTACCCCCCGAAATATTTGTTTTTTAATGCATTTTTTCCTCTTCCTTTTTCTTTAATCAAAGTATAATATATATCAGGAAAAGTCCACAAATGGTAAATGCATAGTTTAATGAGTTTTCAATAACTGAATCCATCAGTGTATCCAGAGCCCAGATTAGAAAATAGTAATTACCAGCATCCCTGGAGATCCACCTCTGCTTTATTCCACATAGCCCTGGCTTCAAATAAATAAATGAGTATGGCACCTTTCTGTTCTTGACATAAATTGAATCATAAAATATGTACTGTCTAGTGTCTGACTTCTTTTAGTCAACTTTCTGTTTGTGAGATACATTCAAATTATTTTGTGTAATTATAGACGTTTATTCTAATTTCTGTGTGGTCATGCATTACATGGTTATATTGTAATTTATTTATCTTTTCTTCTGTTGATGGACATTTGGGTAATTTTCACTGTTTGGCTTTAAGAATAGTGCTGCTAAATGCACAGCCAATGAGTAAGCAATTTCACTTCTAAATACATATGTAACAGATATATGGCCAATAGAAAGTCATGTTTATGAATATGCACATTCCTAAGCAACTGGGAACAATTCAAATATCTATAAACACAAAATGGATAAATAAATTGTGTTTTATTCATTCACTGACATACTCGTCAGCAATGAACAGAAATAAACAATTGCTGCGTGCAACAATATAGGTAAGAGCTCATAAACATAATGTCCAGCAAAAGAAGTCAGACACAAGGAAGTACATATTGTATGATTTCTGTTTATAGAAAGGTCAAAAACAGGCAGAGCAGAACTGATATATAGTGTTAGAGGTCAGGATAGATACTTTTGAGGGGAGGGAGAAGCAACTGGCAGGGGCATAAGGATGATTTCCAGAGTCCTGTAAATGTACTATTTCTTGACCTGGTGATAGTAACCTATGTGTGTTCATTTTATGAAAATGCACTGGAGATGTATATTTGTGTATATGTAGGCTAATGCATATACTTTACTATATGTGTGTTACTTTTACATAAGAAGTAAAAGATATGAAGGAGTAAAATTAAAAAAAAAGAATAGTGCTGCTAGAAACATTACATGTCTTGTAGTATATCCATGTACATTCTATTCTTAGATATATTTCTAGGAATGAAATACTGAGCAATTTAGTTTTATTTTGTTTTTCTAAGATGAGGAATTAAGGACCCATACTATGCAGCCATAAAACAGAATGTAGAAGATCTTCATGTACTGTTCTCAGAAAGATTTCTAAGGTATTACTATAAGTGAAAAAGGCTACAGACCAGAGTGTATTGTGTTTTGTGTAAAAAGGAGATAAAATATATTAATACTTGCTTTTATATGCATGAAAAAATTCTTAGAGGATAAAGAGGACAGTAATATAGATAGCTCCTTTCAAAAACAAGAGGTGAGGCAGCTCTGGTGGTGCAGCAGTTTAGCACTGCCTGCAGCCCAGGGTGTGATCCTGGAGACTCGGGATTGAGTCCCACGTCGGGGTCCCTGCATGGAGCCTGCTTCTCCCTCTGCCTGTGCCTCTGCCTCGGTGTGTGTGTGTCTCATGAATAACTAAACAAAATCTTAAAAACAAAAACAAAAACAAGGAGTGGTGGTATGAATTCAAAAAGGTGGGGCCAGAAGTAGGAGAAAAACTCATTCACACATGTACACACATGCATGTATGTATACACACATATAAAAAAGGGGTTTTTTTAAACGATGGCAAAGTACTCCTACTCAAAAATGAAAATAAAATTACTGTCTCACCTTTGTAGATGTGATATTCCCTTTTTTAGACATGGTTGCATTTGGCCATAGGGTTTCTCAGGATATTACCCACTTTCTAGCCAGTTTCGTAGACAGTAGTTATCAGCTCCAGGTTTTAGCAGTGCAGTCCTCTCCCTGGGGCAACTGCTGCCTTCCCTGGTGCTATTCCAATACTCTCTTTAGAATGAAGGTGGCTATAGGCATTGATTGCCCTGTTTTATAGCAAAAACAAACAAGCAAACCAAAACATTTTAAATTATTAAATTAAATAATTATATTTTAAAATAAAATATCTTCATTTTGTTTAAGACTCTGAACGGGAGATCCTGCACCCAATTTTCCCTGATTTAAAACCATAGCGTGTGTTCCCAAGTGAAATTTTGTAAAAGAGAAGTTAGCAAGCTATCCTTTCACCCTAACAAAGACTTGCTACATATTATCCAAATAGGAAAAAATATAAACCTGAGAAACCAGAAATGTTTTTCAGATGGCCAAAATTATGAGCACTTTTGTTTCTTCCATCTATAATATATATTCCCATAGCAGCCTGGCCTCCTTAAATGAGCAACCAACCTCTTGGCAAGCCTTGGTTAGCTGAGCCTCTTGGGCCTCCTTACCTCCTCAATACCATTGGCTTGGCCCTGTGGAAAACACAGGAAGGTAGAGAGACACCGACTCTGCCCACACATAAAGCCAAAAGATACGATTATAGTAATGCCTCACCAATTTCTAGCCCCAAGTCAAAACTCAGTAAAGATTTATGCCCCTCCTTCTCTAAATAGACATAAATATGGCTTCTTCTACATAAGAGGCCATTGTAATTGATGGCTACATTTCAAAGACAAAATAGTCAATACACTGGGCAAGTCTCCCTTCCCATTTCTTGTAAGCCATACATGCAATTTATAACCCTCCTAACTGATTGTCACTCCAGGAATGTATTGATTTTTTTAAACCACATAGTCGACATCTGTGATTGCTGGCTCCAAATAGAACTGATATTTAAACAGCAAAATCATTCTAGTCTTTACATTTGTAAGGGATTAACAGTTCCCATCATTTTACCCCATTTTCTGCAAGCTTCCAGTCCTGGGAGAATCTGTGATTTAAGGTTTTTGTGTTGAAAGAACAAAGCAGCATTTTTTTTTTTTTTTTTTTTTTTTTTTTTTTTTTTTTTTTTTTAGTGCAGGAGCCCTGTTGAGAATTGTGGTTGGCAAAATTTTAAAGATGGTCCCCCCACCCACAATACCTAGCTTAGTGTTTGAATAAGCTAGGTATTACGGAAAGGATCATTGCACATACCATTAAAGTTACTAAGAAGCTAACTTTGAAATAGGAAGATAATCTTGGATTATCTGGTTGGGTATAATCTAATCACATACACCTTTAAAAGGAGAGAAGAAGGCAGAAAGAAAGTCAGAGAGATGAGGCAGGGAGGGAGGACAGAGAGATCTTAAGTGTGAGAAGAACTTGACTGATCACTGCTGTCTTTGACAATGGAAGAAGGGCATGAGCTAAGGAATACAGTTACTCTCTAGAATCTGAAAGCAGCCCCTAGCTGACAGCCTGCATGACAACAGGGACCTGAGTTCCACACTACAAGGAACTGACCTTTTGACAACACACTGAATGAGTGAGAAGCACATTCATCCCAGAGCCTCTTGAAAAGGAATACAGCCTTACTGCCATGTTGGTTTCAGTCTTGTGAAACCTGTAAGAGAAAAACAGTTGAGCCAGGCTACACCTGGACTTCTCACGGGCAGAACTAAGAGCTGATAAAAGGTATTAAGTTGCCAAATTTGTGGTTGTTTTTTGTGGAAACCCTAAAAAACTCCAAACATTAGCTTTTATATAAGAAGTAAAATTTTCCTATAATACATGACATGGTATAGGCCTCACACAAAACTTACTATCCACCTGCCAGCATAGTCATCAACATTCTGACTTGCCTGTGCCTCATCGTGTCATCTTTCCACTGTGCTCTTTTTGTGAGGAAAAATTGTGACTCTATGACTCATGAGTAAATGTGTTTCAAAGGTTTTTGGCAAGAACTGAGACTTAGTCATTGTTTTAATTTTCATAGTACCTGGGGTAGAACCTGGCACTATAATAAGTCTTCAATAATCACTTGTTGCTTTGAGATGCATGATTTATTTTTTCCCCATTAAAAACCATCAGAACACAGTTTATTTTCTGAGTGGCACTTTTCCACCTCTATACCAACTGAGTAACCCTAACCCTAACTGAATTGTAGTGCCTAGAAATGGGACTAGGCAATCTTGACACCACCACAACTCCCAACACCCTATACTTGTGAAACTGGTTACAGTGTTCAGCTTCAGTCTGTGACAGGCTAGAGGTCAGAAGAAACACAAAATGAGGGGTCAGCTGCAGTTATATCTAGGAGTAAGTCTGAGAAGAGGGGTCAAGTGTTGGTCAAGAAATGCTTGTGGATCAGCTTGTGACCAACTCTGATAGCAGTTTCTGCTTATGTTAAGAGTAGAGTCTAATTTTCCTTTGACAATTCACCCTACTCTTCAAATTATTTTCAAGACTTCTTCAGCATATTTGCTTTGTGTAAAAATGATGAAATCTTCCTAACCAGCTGTCTACCTTCAGGAAAACTATTTAAACATCCTTAGACCCTAGAATTGGGAGGGAGACTTTGTGAGAATTGTGGCAGCCACCATTGTAATACTGTTATTGCCCTGGGACATTGCCTTGATACAATGGTAACCTCTAAGTCAGAGATCACAACAGAAAGGCTAACTAACAAAATTAAAATGCTCAAACTATGCAGTTTATTGAATCACACAAAACATTAGCTGAAAATACAAGGGGAGTAGGTACAGTAAATTAATACTTAGGAAAAGTGCAAGCAGGAGAAAAACCACACTACCTCGGGGTTAGTAGTTGTAGTTGGGGTTACACAATTGTAATTAATAGTTACTTATTGCTATGTAACAAGTTGCCCCAAAGCTAGCAGCTTAAAGCAACAAATACTTATTATATTATAGTTTTGTGAGTCAGGGAGGCAGGAGAATCTTGAAATAGAAAAAAAAAATCATTAGGAAAAAAACTGAAGAAATTTAAATAGAATATGAACTTTAGTTAATGAAAGAAAAAGTAAACTGCCTTATTGATTTAAATGGATCTTTGAATTTGTGGGTGCTAAAAATATTGAGTCTTTCCTATTATTTTAATCTAAAAATGATATCTTGGCTGGTTATGAAATTCTGTTAGAATAGAATTTTCCTTTAGCTTTTTATGCAAGTGGTCTCTTTTCTTCTGAAATCTAGTGTTTTGTGTAGAAGAGTGAGACTAATATAATCCCCCCCTTTGTAGAACATAAAGTCTTTCTAGCTGGGTTCAGATATTTATTTGTTTGTTTGTTTATACTAAATTATTTACTTTTTAAGTCCTCCATTACATTTTGACCATTTCTCAAGCTTATCCTGAGGTTACTGATATGCTTCTTTTTCATCTCAGCTCTATTCTTTAATGCTTCTTTAGTTTCAGATCTATGATAAATTTTGTCTTTTGCTTTTCTTCTAAATCTTAATAAAAAGATGATATATATGGAATACAGGCCATAGAGACCAGAAGACTTATAATTTATCCAATCGAAGAAGAAAAACAGAACAAAAAGAACAGAAAAGTTAGTCAAGGGAAAAATAAAACTTAATAAAGGGCTCTCTGAGTTGAGAAACTTCTGAGTTCCAGAAAAAAGAAGAAAAAACACTTACTGTCAAGATGCCTTGGAGCTAGATGAAGGAACTTCAAGAAGAAAGATATCACCATCATGATTTTTTCTCCATGTCATTCTATCTTCCATCTTCAGTGCTCTCTTCATTGATAGCTTCTTGTTCTTTTGAGAATACCAAGACACTTTTTCAAATGTCTTCTTCTGTTTTTTTTTTAACTTTACCATTTATTCTATATTTTAACTTCATTTCTAATGCCTGTGTCCTTTTGTTTGACACAGCGTGTTTACAGAGATCCAAGGCCAAATTGTCTTTTTACATATCTTTGAATAGAAGTTCTATCTGTGTCATTATTTTGCCTTAGAAAAAAAACACTGGAGGATTCCACTCAACTCCTTCCTTTGCTTCTCTGGATACTTTTCATTTTTCACTTAGTGCCTGAATTGGAAGGCTATGTATTGGTGGTTTGTAATCTCTGTTAGATCTTGTGTGTTTCGAGCGTGGGTGGTGGCAGCGGTATCTGGAGTGACAAAAGCAGCAGTTGGCAGCTGGTAATTTTAATTCGGGTAAGCTCTCTCTTAGCACTTGCCAAAGTTTGCAATACCATCTGCCAGAGGGCGGTATGTGCTCCCTTGATTAGAAGTGTGAGGCTACCTCAGAGATATCCTTTCCCTTGCTTTGAGGAGAGCAAATCCCATGTTGGCAAATGAGTGACTGTGAAATCCCTTTGGCCCCCAAACTTTTTGTTGCATGTTTGTTAACTTATCTCAGTTGACTTTTATCTGAAACTGCAAACCTGAATCTCAGCTCATTGTTGTCCAATATTCTCTGCCCTGCTTCATCTTGTATCATTTAGGACTCTGCATGAGTGAAGAAACCCAATGGCTTTAGCAGTAGGGTTTTTGTTTGATTGTATCAGTAAAAATATAGAAGCTGAGCTAATTTTATCCACCACCAGAGACCAAGTGTATCTCCAAATCTGTTCTGTCTGTTCTATTTATAGTTGAATATTTTTAAAGCTGAGTAATGGACACATGTGGTTTATTATTTTTTCTGCCTTTGTATGTACTTGAAAATTTCAATATAAAGAGTTAAATGAAATTACCAAAATGGGGGAACTCCCTGTCTCTCCTTCTGTTTTCATCGTTTCAAAAAACGGTTGTTTTCAAGGCCTTTTCTTGCCTTTCATCCATATTCACACCTCTGTACTGTGCTCAACATGTAAAGTATTCTCTCTAGCTATCTTTCTTTTATTTGATCCAGATTTCATGTTTCTCGTAAGTCTGTCATGTGGACTTGTGGCAGGTTAATTGAAGATGTATCTTACTGCACTATTTTAGATTTGTATTCATTCAAGCAAGTTCTTTGGAAAAGGGAGTTAAAAATAACTTTTTCTAAGATAATAAATGATAATAAAAGAACTTTTAAGATAATAAAAGTACTTTTCCTTGACAAGAGAGTCTATTGAGAAGGATATTTATTATTTTTTTGAGCAGAGATGTCAATATTGCTTTTAAAAACACAAAATACAAAACACAAAATTGTAGTGCTGTAAATAATACAAAAAAAAAAATCATGACCAGGTATAATACTTTGTTGCCAGAAAGGAGGGCTCAAAGAAATATTTACCAACTTTTTAGATTTACGGTTTTAGCATAGCCCTAACTCCTCCTCTGTTGAAGTTACAACAATTTTGTTTTGAGGCCACTGTACCTAGTCCTGGGAACAATGCCATCTCAGTCCAAGGAACTAGTAAGCCTTCTTCTAGTCTATAAAATAAGTTTTAAAATATTATTTCCTCGGTGTCCTGGTGCCATCTATAAAAAGCGATTGACAATATGGTGTATTGTTGAATTAATAATGATTTTTCTATAAAAGGGTACATAATGATTTAAAGACTCTTTCTGACTTCAGAAATGTGAATATGACAAATGCATCTGCTAGAATTGCAGAAATCTGTAAGTCTTCTGTTTCCTTAGGCACAAACAACCTGAGGTTTCTTAGAACCCCAGGTATCAGTAGTCAAACCAAGTTACTTAGCTTCTGCAGCCCTGCTGGAGGGCAGTATGGCAAGGGGAGGAGCAGGTTATCTCAGTCTGACATTTCCTCTGTGAGTTGAGGCTTTGCAGGAGTTCCTTGTGGCCCAACATCTGGTTTACCAACTTTCTACATATGCTGACTATCTTGCCCATCTTATCACTTTTTCCTTTCAACTCTGTTTTTTGGCAAACTCTTGAATTTTAAATCTCCTTCACTTTTACCTTGGAATGAATTTACTAGTTCCAACTCAGTTCTGCAACTTTTACCATCATTTTCTCGTCTCTGAAATTATAAAGCTGCCCAATCCTTTCACTCAGATTCAAGGAGAGTGAGTGATGACACTTAGAACTGTCTTGTGTTTCTGCCATACTCTTGTTTGGCCATGAGAGCTGCCTCACAAATAGTCTACACCATTGTAGGTATTTTCATATCCTACTGTTTTCTTGTCCCTTGTTTAGCATAACATGCTACTGTGGTTTTTATCAACTGCAAGGAGTCAGTGGTGACTGTCGTGTTAAAACCAAGAATTACCAGCCTAAATACAGTGGTCCTTGAGAGAACATTTAATTAAGGGCCACTTCATGGCTAACATAGTAGGATCTGCTTTTGAAAGAGAAGAAGTGAAACTGATACGAAGGAAAAAATTTGTGAGAGAGTCCCTGGAGAACATAATAAGCATCTGTTTTGTCTGGAACATGTGGAGCCTTCTCCCCAAATGAACACACAGCCTGCAGATGTCACTGCCATATCTTCATTATGGGCAGTTTTTTTTCAGTGTAAAAGAAATTCAGCATAACAGCTGTCATATCATGTCTTTTAACATCTCATCCTTTTATGATGAAGGAAGTCGGAACCAACAATGTGAGAAAGAAGTGACTGCTGATGTTCTGATTTAAATCAGTGAAGGTCTTCTTTCCCCTTTGCAAATCTTGAGTGTTCTATAACAGCAGCTCTGAACTGATTGTACTGTGTTCTTCAGAGAAAAATAAAGAATTTCATGAGATAAAGCTAGCACAATTCAAACATTCCCCATGATTATGTTTTTCATGTATTTAGAGGTATTTGAATATCTTCTATTTATAAATAATGATAAGGATGATGGTAAGTTGTTTTATTTTTTTAAGATTTATTTATTTATTTGAAAGAGAGAAAGTGGTGGGGGGAAGGGGACAGGGAGAGAATTTAAGCAGACTCCCCACTGAGGTTGGAACCAAAGCAGGACTCCATCCTACTATCCATGAGATCATGACCTAAGCTGAAACAAAGAGTCAGAAGCTTAACTGACTGAGCCACCCAGCGCTCCTGTTTTACTCTGTTTTTAATAAAATGCAGGGCAGCCCCGGTGGCGCAGCGGTTTGGAGCCTCCTGCAGCCTGGGGTGTGACCCTGGTGACCCGGGATCGAGTCCCACGTCGGGCTTCCTGCATGGAGCCTGCTTCTCGCTCTGCCTGTGTCTCTGCATTTCTCTCTCTCTCTCTCTCTCTCTCTCTCTCTCAATAAATAAATAAATCTTAAAAAAATAAAATAAAATAATAAAATGCAGAATTAGTAACCCTACTATACCTTCCCATATCTATTCATGAAATTTAAAACCTTGATAAGTACTTCTATAATACCGAGTACTCCAAATACTAGATAATATCTATGATGGCACAATATCTGACACAGAAGAGCACTTAATAAAATGTTTGTTACCTTATATCTCTTTATACTTTTAAGACCGAAAGTTGACCCTTAACCAGTACAGGTTTGTATAGATCCAATTATACACAAATGTTTTGTAGTGCAGTATTCTAAATGTATTTTCTCTTATGGTTTTATTAATATTTTCTTTTCTCTAGTTTACGTTATTGTAAAAATACAGTATATAATATGTATAACATAAAAATTGTGTTAATAGGGATGCCTGAGTGGCTCACTGGTTGAGCATCTGCCTTTGGATCTAGGGCATGTTCCCAGGGTCCTGGGATTCAGTCCCATATCAGGCTCCCCACAAAGAGCCTGCTTCTCCCTCTGCCTATGTCTCTGCCTCTCTCTGTGTCTCTTATGAATAAATAAATAAAATCTTCTAAAAAATGTGTTAATAGACTATTCATGTTATTGGTAAGGCTTCCAGTAAACATTAAGCTATTAGTAGTTTTTAGGGAGTCGAAAGTTAACATGCAAATTTCCTACTGTGCAAGGAGTCAGTGCACCTAATACTCATTGTTCAAGGGTCAGCTGAGTACCTGTATTCCTAAGCACCATTAGGTACTAATTGGTACAATTTTATATTACATATAAACATTATCATATTTTCTTCTGCAACTTAGGTTTTTTTTTTCCTTTCAGTATTATTTTTGTGATATTTATCCATCTATATGATAGTCTATCAGTTACACATCAAGTTATTCATTCCTCTTTAGGTACGAATTTCAGTGTTTTTTTTTTTTTTTTTCCAGTCTGCTATTAGACAGTGCTTTTTACAGTTGTCCTTTACCTTCCATTTTAAGGCTCTCATTTCCAATAGGGCATCGCTAGTCACTCTTGAGGAGACTAATCGGTTAAATGCAGCCTTAGGAGACAAAGAGATTTCACTCAAAAAATCAATGTGATCATACACTAAGCATGAGATACGGCCTATTGGCAGGAGTTTTCTACTCTTCAACTAAAAGGTATGTCACACATTGATGGAAATTGTATTATATTCCTCAATTTTCTTATCTGTTAAGAGGAATAATAATGGTATTCTCTTTACACGGTGGTTGTGAGGTTTAAATGAGTAAATACACATAAATGGTTGCAATAACATCTAGTCCATAGTACATGCTATCTGAATGTTAACAGCTGTCATTATCAGGGTAATACCATGAGTAATACCTTGCTATTTTCATATGTGTTAAATTGACTTTATAGGTATTGCTTTTCTACATCAAGTATACTGTTCCTCGGCCTGAGCTTGGATGTTACATAATCAGAGACAAGCCTACCTTCATAACAGGACTTGATATCTTTGATTGTTTGTTCAGTTGGTATTTCTAAGTACAGGTGCAAGAAGAAGGAAAGGACCTTTGAGCTGCTGTGGGGAAAACCTATTGGTGAAGAGCAATCTAGGTTTGTAGGAGAGCTGGAATGTGGGAATGCAGCAGAGTTAAGGGACTGCACGAAGGTGACTCCAGTTCAAGCCTCTTCATATCCTAAGAAGGCAGGGGACTGGAAGAATCTTGGTAATGTCATATCATGTCATCTCTCTTCAGGCTCCCTTAGATGAATACAGCTTTTGGTGGTCCCTGCGGACCCAGATCCAATAGGCTTATACTGGGCTTTCAGTCTTTTCTCTGACTGACATATCCAATCCTCTACATGGGATAGGGGACTGTCAGTAGGCTTCAGGATACTTTACAGTAAATGGTGGTTCCTAGAGCAAATCTGTAGTCATAGTGATATGACATTAGTGTCTTCTCTGCAGTTCAGTGCTAACCTCTAGACAAGTGTCCAACTTTTCGGGTCAATAGGACTTAATATCCAGCACCAGTAGAGGGGCTTGCTCTGTATAGGCAAGTTTTATCTCCTTCAGCCATCGCTAAGTCCCCATGCTGCCTCTGCTTACCACCTTCAGAGAAATTCAAGGTGTCTGAAAAAAAATGTCCAATTTACTTATAAGATCAAAACCATTTTAGAGACACTCAAGGATCACATTTTGCGGTAGAATCTGAATGTTATTTTTCCTGTTGTTTCATGATTTCTTAGAAGATATAGTTGCCATTCTACAAACCAACTGCCAACAACATTTTATGAACTTTCTGTTCTTTAGGATTCTTTCAACAGCCCTGCTTAGAGAGTAAGGCTAACATGGCCCTTTGGAATTCCCACATGGGGAAGGAACAATGAGTTAGTAGGCGTGAGAATTCAGACAGCTCTATTCAAAGCACTCACAATGTGCTTCTGAGAAGTCTTTAATGCCCAGTGACCCCCTCTTTGAGTGACTACTGCTTTCTTACCAGTGATATGTCTAGATTCATTTGCTATTCCTATCTATCACCAGGGCTATGCAACTGGTAATCCTCCCTTACATCATGATAGCACTGAATCCCTATTTAATTGCCACTTCTCCTAATCCTACCTCAGAAATAACACCCAATACAGAAATGGGACCCTTCTCAGAATCCTTCACCAGGAACCTGAATCTTACAAAAGATGCATTTCTCCTCCCATTTGGACAGCTGCAAATAATAGTTCCTTTGGTAACCCCTCCCTCACTGACTTGGGTTATTATATCTGATTTTGCCCAGGTAAAACCTTGTCTTTGGTGGTCTTTGGTGGATTGGGCTTTAGCAGAAACAAAGCTTTTATGATCTATATCCCTCACCCTCCACCACAGGTAGTACCAACTCCTCTCAGTTTTGTCCTGCTAATCCGAAGAGCTTTCATTTTACCCATCCTTATGTGCTGCTTGCTTCAGAACCAGGAGACAAACACTGTTACATCCACAGAGTCAGAAGAACGAAAACCTGACTTTATAATGCCAGCAGGACTCTGCAGCACTTTCCCAGCCCAGGGATTTCAATGTTTATAACTGTCAAGTGTTTTAGAGTAGTGGGTAATATCATCTGAGGAAGAAGCAAGTTTTGTCATCTGTGAATCCATGGCAGAGAGCAAGGCCCCGCATATGGAGGTGATAGATAATAAATTTGAAATAGGGATGCCAGGGTGGGGTGGGAGTGAGTGAGTGAACTCTGTTTTATTTATCTAGAGGTCAGAATGTAGCCCTTTCAGGCCCTTTAAGTGATGTATAAGAATCTTTAGTGCTTAGATAGTTCCAACTATTTTCATACAGTCACTCCAAATTGAGCAGCTCTGAATTAGACTGAAGCCAACTTCTTGTTACTCAGTGAGTGCCTTTTCAGGAGTGACTGAATTTCTGCCTCAATTAACCCTGTGAATTTCATTCTGGTAGAGTTATGTACCATAGAACATGTTTTTTTCTTTCAAAAAAAAAATTTGCACCATCTACAGCATACCCTTTGGATTATCAAATTCTAGCCCTGCTCATTGTCATTGTCTTTGAGCTATTTTGAACTCTTTATATAGATTGTAGGTAATGTATATGTTCCAGTCTAGTAGTGATTTTATTTCCTCTCTATCCTACACCCACCCTGCCTGTGGGAAAAATAGTCCCATTTGCAACTCATTTTGTTCCATTTGCAATTCATTTTGACATTTCTTTTACCTATATAAATAAATCTGTGTTGTTTGACTTTTCTTTTGAACTACTGATAATTTCTGCCTGGTTCCCTCATATGAGTAAAATAAAATTTCTAACATGTGTTCAATCATTATGAGAATCTGATTTTACTTTTATCTGAAAATTATTTTTGAATAGTATCTATTTCACAGGATCTCCTGTGAATGCTTCATGCTTAATTATCACTTTGCTTTGGTCCATGAGTAAAGAATTGAATAACATTAGAGACTTTTGAGGTTTCTCTGAAATTTTTCAAAGTGTTCACTTTGGTTAATAACTTATTTCACAAAGGAAATTCATTACTCTTTAGGAAAGTGGAAATTATGCCATCTCAGCAAAAAACATAGTGCATTTTACTTGTAGAGATGGCTCGGGGTCAGGGGTTTGTATGATCAGCTATTTTTGTTGTTGTTTTTGTTGTTATTAAAAGATTCTTGTTTAGGGGTGCATACTCTTTATCTCTTCTCAGTATCTCTATGATTCTAATTTATATTTTTATTTTTTACTTTTTTAAAGATTTTATTCGTTTATGAAAGAGAGAGAGAGAGAGAGAGTAGTGTGCACGTGCGTGTGTGAGAGGTAGGGGAGGGGTAGACGGAGAGGAAGAAGTAGACTCCCCACTAAGCTAGGAGCCAGACTTGGGGACTTAATCCCAGGACCCTGAGATCATGACCTGAGCTGAAGTCAGATGTTCAAAGAACTGAGCCACACAGGTGCCACAAGTTCTAATTTATACTTTTAGAACAAGAGAGGTTCAATTTACTTTGGTGCTGTGAGCATCCTTCTTCTCCAGATTCTTTCCCACATCATTGCAAGGTTTGCTTCCTTCTCTGGATCTGTTTCTTCATCCATTTGTGAATACCAAACCCCAAGAAAAACTTTGTGGTCATTTTTCCATACCTCGAAGCATGCTAAATGCTAGAAATTGCACTTTGCTTCCTGTGTGTTTTCACCCAGAGATATGCATTGTGTGGAAATAAACAGAGACCACCACATTAGAACAAATAGACTATTAATTCATGCTATATAGTGTAACTTCATGATATATAGCTATATAGCATATAGCTAACTTCTTGCTATATATGCTATATATATAGCTGCTATCATTTGCATTTAGCTGAGACTCAAAGGCAGCTAGGGGAATAGGAAAGCTTTACAGTAAAAAGCAGAGAGACTCAGGTATGCCCTGATTAGAAGTTGCTTACATGGCAAAGCTGGAAGGGGATAAACAAGAAATGGTTCATCTTATGTGATTGGTTTGGAGAACATATTTGGCTTTCTCTGGTTGGTCCTCAACTGGAAGCCAAGGCAAAAATTAGGAAAGGTGGCAGCCATTGATCAAGTCCTAACTGTTCTGGGCTGATTGCTGCAAAGGCAGTGCTTTGGCTTTCTGGGCTGGTTGCTATAGAAGTTGTGGGTAAAGTTCTGTTGTGATGTATGGTCTGGCCCTGGTCCATTTGAATATTCAATCTTCACTGTCTTCACTGTCTAACTTCTTTTTGTAGTGTAAAATGATAATCTAAAGAAATCCAAAGAAGGGGTGCATGAGCCACTTAACTCTTGATTTTGGCTCTGATCGTGATCTCAGAGTCCTGAGATCATGTTCCCATGTCAGTGTCTTCACTGAATGTGGACCCTGCTTGAAATTCCCTCTCTCTCCCTCTGGCCTTCCCCCCACACTCTAAGTAAATAAATAGAAATCCAAACAAAAAAGGCTTTTTGTTACCAAGATTTTTGGGTCTCATCCTCTATTATTTGATGCTGAAGATTAATTTTTGTTGGGAGTCCTTTGTAAACAGATACTGCATTGTGGATTTTATTCACAGCATTTCAAGTGGTCCTTGCATAACCTTTGCCAGGTAGGGCTTTATCTTCTTTTTACAGACATGGAAAGTGAAGTTCAGATATGTTAACAATTCTGGTGAAGGCTACACAACTAGAAGATGGGGGGGGGGGGCAAAAATTTTAATCCAAATCCTAGAACCATTATCTAGGAAAAGGAATGGAATAATATACACAAAACTTTTAACTTTAACTTCCCCCTAGGAATTCAATTCACAAGCTATTTTTGTAAGTTTAAGTCACACACACATTAAAAATTAGTTTATCTCAGATAACAAACTCATATTAGTTATTTGAAGGGTGTTTCCCCCCCAGGAGGTTTATATAATGGAATATTATTTGCAGATTAAAAAATCAACAGGAGCAAAGAAATTGCATATTCTGAGGAGATATTCCTATCAAGCACAGTAGTTTAATGAATAGTTATAATAACTATTCCATAATAGAACTTTGTTGCTTCTGAATAATTGATGCTACTTTTTCATCTATCCATTCATCCATCCATCAAATATTTAGTTCCTATTATGTTTTAGATATGGTGTTGATAATTGAGATTAAAAGCAAATAAGCAAAGTATGGCATGTAAGAGGTTTATATTTTTCAGGCTATTAAAATAGAATTTTCAAGAAAGAAGTATAATCATGAGCCATACAGATATGAAAAGATTATGGCGTTAAAGATTTTATTTAATTTCTTAATGAGGAAACTCGTAATATGGTACAACCAGTTCAAAGGTGAAGCTAGAGAACAGACAAATTTATGTCTCAGAAATACTGAAATGAATATGCAAATGGGAAACAGAACTGGTTTTCCTTGAGAGAAAATCTGCCAAGGTACAGAATTCATTTACTCTATAGACAAGAATTATTTTGAATTATCAGTTATCTACAATTTACAGA
Source organism: Canis lupus baileyi (assembly GCF_048164855.1). Taxonomy (NCBI): domain Eukaryota; kingdom Metazoa; phylum Chordata; class Mammalia; order Carnivora; family Canidae; genus Canis; species Canis lupus. The sequence goes on from NC_132849.1 coordinate 20,178,441, forward strand.
ATTGTAAAATAGCTCCCAGAGAATCAGAATCAGATAAACACTAAAAGGATGCTCTAGGTAGTGCATAGTTTTCAAGATAAACAACAAACAAACAAACAAATAATGCATGGTTTTCTACTAAAGCATAATTTTGTCTGCAGAGCAAAGAGAAACATATAGCTTATATGGAAGATATTGCTATCTGGCCCTTCAGTGTTCTTCTCCTCTACCAACCCTCCCTGCTAAAAAAACCTGGACCTAGGCAAATGAAGATTTCCCTACTTCTGCTCCCATGAGCTAATGATACTTCATCATTTATCATTCATCTTGACCACTCATTACTTTAGGGATGCCTTCAGTTTTATACAACATGTAAGGAAAGCTTTCTGTGTGAGATTTCTAGGACTGTGTTTGCTTTCTTGATAAAAATATTTAGTGGCAGCTAGCATAGCCCTTCCTCTTTCCCTTTCCTCTTTTTTTTGTAGCTGGAATATAAATGTAATTACTAGAATTCAGCAGCCATCTTGTGCCATAAAGTACTAACATTAAAAAAACAACAATAATAATAGATGTATTAGAGTCCTTGAAATGCTATAACTAAATATCATTGACTGAGTGGCTTGATCAACAGATATTTATTTCTCACAGTGTGTAGGTTTGGAAATCCAAGATCAAGGTGCCAGCTGTTATAGTTCCTGGTGAGAGTTCTCTTTCTGGCTTGCAGACAGCTACTTTCTCACTGTATTCTCATTTAGTGGAGAAAGAGAGCAAGCTCTCCTCTTATAAGGACACTAATCTCATCATGAAAGCCCTATCCTTTTAACCTCACCCAAGCCTAATTACCTTCCAAAGTCCCCATCCCCAAATACTATCACATAGTAGGTTGGAGCTTCAATATATTAATTTCTGGGGAAAACAATTCAGTCCAAAATAATACCTAATGCTTACATAGCACTTACTATGTGCCAGGTATTCTAAATACATTTCACGTATCAGCCCCTTTAATTTTTGTGGTTACCTTGAGAACAGGTATTATTTCATTATTTTATTTTAAAAAAGACAGATGAGGGGCACCTGAGTGGCTCAGTGATTGAGTGTTTGCCTTTGGCCCAAGTCGTGATCCCAGGGTATTGGGATTGAGTCCAGCATCGGGCTTCCTGCAGAACATACTTCTCTGCCTGGTTCTTTGCCTCTCTATGTGTCTCTCATGAATAAATAAATAAAATCTTAAAAAAAAAAAAAAAAAGAAGACTGTTGACAGGGCTTGTCCAAGAACACATGGCTAGGAAATAGTGGAGTCAAGATGTGAACCAAAGCTGTCTGGTGGCAGAAGCTGTGGTCCTAACCATTATGTGATCCTGCTTTCTTACAAAAATCAGAGACACTGGCCCCAACTTCTTTGAGCTACTGAACCAGTGCTACCAGTCATCTACTTCCAGACTTGTGATTGTGTAAGACAAAGAAACCTCTATCAATTTAGGGTGTAAATATTTAAATTCATAACTAATACAACATTTCATCATTTAATATAAATTTGTGGTAATTTTTTGGGATTTGTTTAGGTTTTGTGTAGATACCATTTATCAGATTGAGGAAGTCTCCTTTACCTAACTTGCTAAAAAATTATATCATAAAAATTATCTATAGAAAAAAAAATGAATTTAGGATGATTAACTTCCTTCAGAGAGGATTTTGCTTTCTTTTGCCAGATTTCTGGAGCCACCAACAATATGACCACTTTAATCCAACCTCAAATATTGATCTTTTCTGGGCCTCCAAGAAAATAGGGCTGCCTAATTTCGGTTTACTCTGAGTCCTGGGGTATAACCTTTAGGGTTAAAACTAAAGCATGAGGTTGGTTTTACTCCAACTTTTGGCACCCCGGTCCTGGGAGGTTATCACATCTGCTGCCCTTATCTCTTTTCTGGAATTATCTGGTGCCCCCAGGGCCAAGAAGTCTCAATACCACACTCATCTCTCTGCATTTCAACATCTCCTGGGTCTTGGCTCAGTTATTCTTCACAATTCTTTACTCTTCATTTCCCTCAGGTAGATTTTATTTAAAAGTTCCCACACTTCCTAATTGACCTAAAAGGAAAGGTTGTCTGAAGAACCATTATTGGAAACATAAATTCTCTCTTAATCTAATTTTTAGCTGTCTTGATGTCAGCAGATCTTCCTTACTTCTGAGGTCATCAATTTCTTTTATATTATAGTAACAGAGCTGAAATTTACATCCCCTGTACAAGGCAAAATCGCTATCAGTATTTCTATAAGTTTTGGAGGTGGGTGGGCTTCTGATTCTCTGTTTTTCTAGCAACTGTTCTCACATTGTTTCTGGCATGGAATGTAACATCTTATTTCATCCCCCAGCATTCTATGATACAAAGTTTTCGGTGCTATCATTTACTACCAAAACTTTGATATAATGAAAAAGGTCCACTGAAGCATGGCAAACACAGACCAACATGGTTTATCGGCAGCCTTGAGCATCTTTAAAATTTTTTTGATTCCCTTTCCCATGTGTAATTTCTCCTTTGTCTTTCTCCTCAGCCATCTTTTCCTGCCCCACTCTACTCTCCACTTCCCACCTCTCTCCAGCCTCGTAGGTTGTCACATTAGTTAGCTCTTGTACTTCTTCCAACAGCTCTGTGGTTGTTTGTTTTCTCCTTTTCTAAACCTACCAGTCCCCAGACTCCAAATTCAGTTAATTGCTAATGGGGAATAATTTCAGTCTCTCTTCAATCACTATTTTAAACTAAGTTCAGGCTCAACCTTACGTTAAAAGCTAATTTCAAAAAAAAAAAAAAAGCTAATTTCAGAAAATTACAGTCATGACTCTCCTACAGATACAAAAAAAAACCCCACATATTTTAAAGATTTTAGTTAATTCATGTAATATAGAAACTAGTTCGGCAGAAATGTCAAAAAGCACAAATGCATAAAGGAATTGAATTGCAAATAGAGGCAAAATGGATTTTACCTGCAATTTAAAAAGAGATACAAAATAGTTCAAAGATAATGAAAAGACTTGGAACCAGACTGCCCAGAAGGATGTATTATGGACAGTGTGCTTCAACTACATATCATTTTTTTTCTATATTTAGCATGTCTAAAAATGCATTAAGGGACATGCACTGCTGAACAAAATGTCACCAAGGCTTGGAATCCTCCCTTTGAGAATCAAAGCTCTCACCAGTGCTCTTAAAATTACACTAATGAGTGCTCTTTAATTATACTTTCTTCTTTACTATGATCAAACTGGGAAGTAGTATCTGAGCATCAAAGAAAGCAATATGTTTTTGGCTACTTATCTCCAGTAAAGCTTTGCAGAGGTTATTTCTTCTTTTATGTCTCATTGGAATTGTATAAAATATGGCAGTTATCTCTTCTCATTGTCACCTGAGTGAGTTGTCTGTTGATATCCTGGCTATGGTGTCTTTCACCATCTTAAATGTCTTTCATCTCAACTTATTAAGTGTTGACACCGATAATATTAATAGCCAGGGGTCAAGACTTAATTTCTGTCCTATTAAGAGGATGTTTCAGCATCTAGAGCAATAATAATTGGATTGCATAATGTCAGAACCAGACAGAATGGTAGAAATTATTTGATTCAATATTGTATTTTACAGATGAAGAAGGGGGCTCCAAAAGGGAAATGACTTTCCAATCAAGGTTACATGAAAGGCCAGTGACACAATGGGAGCTGGGACCCAGGAATACTACGTTGATATTCAGTTTGTTCTTTGGCAGCTGCATCTGAACAAGCCACTTTCATTTCTTTGGTATCCTCCCAAAGTCCTCTGTTTCCTCCACCACAGAGACATTTTCCCTACTCTTAATGTTCCTGATGCTTAATTCTCATGGATTTGTATGCTAATTCCTAGTGAAATAAGGAATTGATAATGGATGATGCTCTAATTCCAGAGACTATTTTGACTTGGATATGAGACTCTTGAAAAGCCCATCAGAATTAAAAATAATAATAACGAATGTCTTATGGTGAAATGACAGTCTCTGTGGAGAATTTAAAACATGTCTGCAGTTCTTTGATATTCCAGTCACCAAAGGGTGGAGTTTAATTTCCCTTTCTTGAATATACTTTCAATAACTCAAATTTTCTGAATATTAGAATGTACTCAAGCAACTCTGCTGACTTCTGCTGGGTCCTCAAAAGTCATAAAATTTCTACCTGGTTCTCTCTTGGGACACATGCTTGATCAGGTCAGAGCTTCCATGGAAGAAGTCAGCTATCCTGATTGCCATACTGGAAAGACCATGTGGAGAGACTACACAGAGAGCTTTTTCTAAGGCACCCTAGCTCTTCTTGCCTGCAGACATTTGAATCTTCCAGAGGACATGAGAAAAAAAATCTTCAAAATGACACAGATTCCAAGCAAGAACTGCCTGACTAAGCCTGGTTAATACCCAGTACTGTGAAAGGTAGCAATAATAAATGGCCATTGTAGTTTCAGTTTGTGATTGTTTGTTACACATCATTTAGATCACCAGAGCAGCCCATTTGAGAAGCAGTTGAATATTTGGGTTCTGAAAATTTCAGTCTAGTCATAAATAAGACTGTTAAGGTACAGAGGAGTCTCTAGTTAACCACCATGCTGTTCCCATTTCTTCAGCTTGACTGTTATATATATATAAGCTCATTACAGTAATTTCCTTTTTAACAGAAAGATTGAAGTGATGGTAAGACCCAGACACTCACTAAACCTAGGTCCCTATTTCCCATGGCAGCCTTTTTTGACAATGAAGCCGTTTTCTCCATTGCTTGGTGGAACACCAGACAGGAGCAGCATAATGAAATACAGCATATTTGCCCATGAAACCTCTACCCAACACAATCCCATGCACCTTGTAAAGCCAAAGATGAACTAGTTTTTGAAATAAAAACACATTGATCATTTTGCAGATGGAAACTGATTCAAGGAGATGAAATTGTTTTTCTGAGGTCTCCTGATATTTCTGCTGCATATGGTTTTGAATGCCTGGACTTTTCTTGTTTTTCTCCCATTGGACTTCAAAGATTCAGTTCCTTCCTTTTAAGGCTTCCAAAAAGCTAAAACCAACAGAAAGCTTCATCTGTCCTTTTAAAAATGGATTTTAGATTGTAAAAACAGCAATGACAAAGAAGAGTTCCCTCTATCGATGTTTCTTTGTTCATTCGTTGAATTTATCTAATTTATAAATAATTTATAAATATTTCCAAGAAAACACTTCAGTATTGGATCTCTTTCCTACAGAAAGTACTTAGACTTGTGTTAGTACCTGAAGAGCACCCAGTGCTGAGTGAGAATTCAGCAATTAAGGGAAAATTTTCCTTCTAGTAATGTTTAAAAAAAAAAACAAAAAAAAACCTGGCAGGTACCTTAAAGTATAAGTAGGACTCTGATTTGGAGCAACATGACCAATATATTTCATTGGAATTACGTCTTTATAACCAGATGAAGATAAAGAGTGCCAGTCCTCAGCAAAATTGTGAGTCATCTTTGTCAATCTCGATACCCTCTTTATGCACCCTCTTGTTCTTTCAGCTCTCTTCTCTTAAACTTCAAGCCTCCAAAGCTTTCCTATTCTTCTTGCCTATCTTCTCTGCCATGCTCAATGTCTCCTGAAAATCCATTTCTTCCTCTTGTTTATATAGGGATTTTGTTATATGAATGATAATGATATATCCTCAGCTTCAGGAAGACCCTATTTGCTACAGTTAATCAGCTCAGGATGACCTTAAACTAGCTAACACCACTGATAGCTTCAACGTTTGTTGGTAGAAACCCTCCTTTCTTCATAACTCTAAGCAAGGAAGATATAATACAGTTACTTTTAGTACTCCTTTCATAAAGCTAGCTGGTAGATGAGGCCTCCATGCTGAAAAGAACAGTCAAGAAAAATATGGAGAGACCAAGATAGAGCCCTGATCATACAACTCCTGAAGGCCACCTTAATTTCAGTTATATGATCAGTTTTCGCATAAACTATTATGAGTTGTGTTTTCTCTTCCTAGCAACTGAACCTATCCTTAAAATCAATGATAGTATCACATATCTTCCCTTAGAAGGTCCAGTGGAGCTTCCATTTTTGATAATATGGCAGAGTGCATTGTTTGGACCAACCCTTTGAGGGAAGTCAACTAAAAATGCTAAATAATCTATTAGAGACATCTTCTTAAAAACATCAAATGGACGATAAAGTAGTAAGAAATTGTTAGGACAAAATCTCAGTGAAATCTGAAACCTGTGCATTTTAAGCTGCTTTTGTCCTAAGGACAATGCAAAAAAAGGCAAAACTGAGCATGCATTTTTAAATGCTTCTTTGGCAAGGACTACAGAATTCATGAAGGCTGAATATATATTTCAAGGTCCAGGTCTGACTTGAGGTGAATGTCTAAAAGGAGACTCTACTTCTTTAAACATGGAACCCCCTCAGCCTACCCCTTAAAATAAGGGAGAACCAGAAGTAAACTCCCATCCCCTTTCTGTCTTGAAGAAATTGTAAGAAAATTTGCCTTGGCATTAGACAGAATGGGAATAGGAGAGTCACTGAAAAGTTGGGACCACAGCAGGGCCTCCTTCATACCTGCAGCCCGAATTACCATCATTTGGATTATCCTTTCGCAAAACAAAAAGACATTTTTGCAGATTTCTAGAATAGAATGGAACAATAAGACAGACAGCATGAACATTTGTGAAGACAGTGGTTTCTGACCTGAACATAAAGACCAGGTTGTGGCAATTGAGGGCTTTTTATAGAGAAGTAGCTCCATACAGGTTGATCTGCTATGGCCAATCAGCAGATGTATCTAGTCTGATTAAAATCTTCTTTGTCAAATTTGCTGGCCATTGCCTATTTCTTATGATTCAATGAGGATGAATGAGAAAATAAACAGAGGTTGGGGAAGACATATTAAGAACATGATGTCTCCAGTAGGGTACAACTACAGTGTTTTGAGAGCTTTTCTTTTGGAGTTTTAGATAGGAAAAAGATTTGAGTAGTGATAGTGTTGAAATTTACATCAACCTTGTGCCCCCAGAAACAGTGATAGTTAAGAAATTCTCCTACCCTTCTCTGTTCTGGGAAATGTTTAATAAAAAAAAAAAAAAAAATAGCTTGCCTTCGCATATTTTAAGGTAAGACCAGTCTCCATTCTCCCTCCCGACTCCTATAGACTTGCATATTACATGGATGACTCTTGTCTACCTGCCTCTGGAAATCTGCAGGGCCCTTCCTTGTATTTAAAATGTACACCATTTAAATGTCCATTAATGATTAACATTTCTCCTATTGCAATAGCCTGAACAAAATCATCTTTTTAATTATCTGGTTAATTTTGTCTTTCACAAGTGGTATATAGACTGGTTCTACAATTGATGTGAATACATAATATTTGGAGTTAGAAACATTTCAAGGTTTTCCAAGAGTAGGCTCAAGGCTAGGTAGGAACAAAGTATATCTCACCTAAATGAGAAAGGATATGTTTGTTAGAAGTAGACTGATTTAATCAGGAGGGCAAATCTTTCATTGAAACCTATATTTCTGTTAGTATGGAAGGTCTTAAGAAAAACAGGAGGAAAAAAAAATATAAGAGATAAATTAGAAAGTGCATGCACTTGGAATGAGGCCAGCATTTGAGGGCCAGTCTCTGTGGCTAACTAGCTGTGTGATTTGGGGTGAGCTTGGCATAATTGCCATTCCCAGTGGATACTTCTTTTACTCTTCCAACTAAATCTTGGATGTCACCCAAGCCACACATCTTATTTTAGGTTTTTTCTTTGTTAGCGGGTGTATCTAGTTCTAGTCCAGGACCCTCTCCATTTCTCCCTCTCGGTGATCACTGTAAGTGTTATGATTTGCCATTGAAACCTGTGCTATGACAAGAAATTATTTCAAGTTTAATTTGTGAATGCAGATAAATGGAAACAGGTATTTATCAGAAATGACCTTATATTAACTTCGTTTTTTTCTTTGACAGAGACTAGATGGGTAGGTCAGAGATACGTGGTAGAAAAGGCTCCCCCCTCGTCAATGCATTTGACAATGATACTCATTGTGGATGAGAGGAAGATGTAAGGATGAATCCTAATAAACTCAAGTAGATGTGACCTAATAATAAATATCCTGAAAGAACACCAATGTAGAAAAAAACCCGTTTCACTGGAAAATCATGTTTTGTCCACATATAGCACATCTGTATTCTCTACAAATGGCAGCCCTTCTGAGTTATCAGATTCTAATCTTTTATTGTCTTTCAGCTATTTTATGACTCTTTAATTTGTTAGACATGCAAATTGTTTTGTCCAAGAGAGTTTTGAGTGACTTCCTTCTGGTGGAAACATCAGAAGTTTTGCTTCCATGTACAATTCAGTTCCTTTACTCAATATATATTTGTCCTCCTATTTTTTTCCTTTGAGTTGTTTATAACATCTGCCCAATTCATTAAAGGAGTAAAATATAATCTTTTAATACATGTTCATTTTTTTATCACTTTGAGAGCTATGATTTTTCCTTTTTCTGAAAATTACCTTTTCATATTAATGAGATCCAAGAGCATTGGATCTCAATGCTGGGACCAGGCATACTTTCTTGTGTCTAGTCAACTAGGTATGCCAGAAAACAACCTGCTCCTGGAAGATAATTAAAATTGTTTAATTAGTCAGGTGAACAGGTTTGCTTTTCAAGGCTCCCTTGAAGACCCTTAACCTACTCTCCCACCAGTCGAAAGCTATTAACATCACAAACTACCCAACTACATCTGTTCCCAGCCATGGTAGACTTCAAATAATCTAGCTCAGGCACTAAAAATCCCATAATCACCCTTCCCTACATTCCTCTTGACCAACCACTGGTTCTGTTACAAAGATGCTTATCCTTGGTGTGGTAAATTTAAAATCTCTCTTTTGCCTAATTAACAGATATTCTTGACAGTCTGTGTGGTTGTGTATGGTAAAGTGATTGACAATGGGAATTATAATTATCAGTTGCTTCTACCAGATGACATATATTAGGTGCTTAATTTGGGATTATAAAATCAAATTACTTTTTTTTAAAAGCAAAAGTCAGATCAAGTCTGCACTCTATGCTAGAGATTCAGCAGGATCTGTCAACATGTAGTGAAGTGTTACATATATACATATATTAGGTACCAAAAAAAGTATTTGCAAATGATAAAAGATAATTTTTTCCTAAAAATCTAAGAATTTGAGAAAAAGTTTAAATAAAAGAAAACATCAGATGTAGTTACAGGTATGTATGAATTAATTTTTTTTTAATTTTTTTTTAAATTTATTTATGATAGAGAGAGAGAGAGAGAGAGAGAGAGGCAGAGACATAGGCAGAGGGAGAAGCAGGCTCCATGCACCGGGAGCCCGATATGGGATTCGATCCCGGGTCTCCAGGATCGCGCCCTGGGCCAAAGGCAGGCGCCAAACCGCTGCGCCACCCAGGGATCCCGGTATGTATGAATTAAAAGAAAGGTAGGTATTGCATCTGCAAATATTTATTACATGTAAATGTGCAGAGGAAATACAGTATTGTTCATTTTTTTTCTAAATAAAATGATCTGATCTTTCTCTTGATTGCCCCCCAATTATCTTCTCTTCAATATTAATCCCAGTATTTCTATGTCCCCCTTCTCCCCTCTAAAGGTCTCAGCTACAGAGGAGGGAAACTGAGGCATCTGTGGCTTTACCTCCTCAATCTCTATTTTCTTTCCACAGTTACTAGAGCTCAGAAGTCTTTACTCTACTTCTTATCTACCCAGTACTTCCCTAATGTAAAATCTAAAAACAAATTCAAAACAAGGGGTGTGCCAGAACTTTTCAAGAGTACACATGTAAAATATGAGAAAATAAATTTCCAGGTCCTCCATTTCTTTTAGGTACTCTTTTCAAATTTGGCCTGAGGAAGCTCCATGATATTTTTTCCATCTCCTCTCTCATAGTCTCCCCTCTCATTTTAGCAAAGCAAACTATTCATTTCCCTACCAGTAAATCTCTCCATAGCCTCTGGGTGTGAAACACTGCAGCACACTGAACCAAGAGAGGATTACAACTGATGGAAGCAAGACAAACGCTGATACCTACAGCTACACAGAGATTAAACATAGCCTATCTCCTAACCAGATAATAGAAAGTCTTCCACCAGCTCGAAATATTTGATAAAAGGAGGAGAAAAGAGGATTATTTGTTGATTAATGAACATCTGCATAATAACAACTAAAGAATCTAAATTCCTTCTGTAATTCAGGCACTTTTATTATAATAACACAAGAATTCTCCATGTAGCCCTCATTTTAGAAATTAGAAAAATGAAGCCGAAAGGGGAAGGCATAGGGCCAGAGAGATTGGTAGGGCTCCGAGCCCAGACAGGCCAGCCAGTCTGACCAGAGCAAGCTGCCTCCAGGGTCCAGGGCTTTCCAAATTCTTCCTGAAGGTAGGAAGTGGAGGGACAGAAGCAAATGAATCCCGGATAGTCTGAGCTTCCTTTCATAAGACAGATACTGGAGTCTTCATGAATTTCAATCAGTTTCTGAAAGAGCCAGTGAGAAAAGAGTGTATATAGGTAAGGAATAGCAGTAGAGACACAGAAGAGACCCTCTTTCAGAAAATTTCTAAACATGTAAAATGTTTTACTGATTTGCTTCCTAATGAAGAAATGAATGCAACACTGGGCTCAGGTGTTTAACAGGTGCAGCACTAGAAGAAGAATCTGGAGACCACTCAATTGCCTTAGTAGGCATCAGTGATACAGTACAAATTATAAATTTACAAACTGCCTTGGTGACAAAAAGTATGCAGATGGCCTATGCATATGATTATTTCTAGACATATACAATATTTTATAGGAGTAAAAAAACTTTTTTTTTAAAGAGGAAGTACCAGAATCTTCCAAAACTCATTTTAGCTTTTGCTCAAGTCCTAAAAGTACTACATTATTTTTATAGTTTCTTCTGTTATTAATATTTTTTTCTTGATCTTGGAAAAAGGTGGAAAATAAGGTAAAGTTCAAAAAAGAAAATAAGATCCTTGATAATTTCATTACCCACAGTTAATCACTGGTAATATTATACTCTCTCTTTCTTTCTATGGAAGTGTGTATATGTATATATAGTATAAAATTGCCAAATTTAGAATTATATCATGTATTCGTATATGTGGATACATGTATTTATAAATATATATGTATATATATACTTACATATTTATATACTCTTCCTCTTTTTTGTCCTTAAAATTATATCATAAACATTCCCCATATTCTAAGAAGATGCTATTTTTAATGGCTATGTAATATTCTAGAAGGCATTTATATCACATTTCAGATGACCAAAATTCTATTGCTGTATATTTAAAATTCTTCCATTTGTTACTGTTATAAGTAATGGCAAGAATCAGCACTCTTTAAAGCCTCCATTTTTTAATTGAAAAAAAAAAACACTGAAAAATCTATAGAAAATTTTGTAATTATGGAAATGTTTTATTCTGCATTGTCCAATAACCACTATCCAAACTTGGCTGTTGGGTTTACACTATGTGGTTAGTGCAACTGAGGAACTGAATTTTTCATTCATTTAATTTAAATACATTTAAATTAAGTACTCAACATACAACATTAGTCAAAGGCAAACGAGTTTAGTGTACTACCCTAGGTATTTGCTTGTATGCAGGAATACCCCCATCTTGTGGCCTTCTAGAATATTGCCTTTAAAATTGTTTGAAACCAAGGTGTATTTGCAACTATAAGCACAATTTGTAGTTGTAACTTCATGATGTTCCTAGATCACAAGAATAAACCTAATAGTTTATATAAAATAACTGCAGATTGACATTGCTAAAACACAGTAAGTTCTCAGGGTGAATAAAGTCACATCGGAAGAGTTACTGCTTTGACAAACCCTAAGAATAGGCATATTTTCTTTGCCATTGGGATAGTCACTCTTTTGTCTGATCTTTTAATGAACAGATAAAATCTCTAAGAGTTACTGACATGTAAAATTAGGCCCTTTATTTGTTTTGCTATTCGAAAGTCCTCTTTCTTTTAAAGTATTATTTAAAATTTTTATTCTCCTAGCAGCGTTTCCTGTTTTCACATGTCTACTAATATTCCTGTTCTACAGATCCACTCAGTATTTTTGTTATAGAGTCCATATTGCAAATCCTAATCTATTTGTCCTACATCTCAGGCTGATTCAACTTTTAATCCTTCCTCTAAATGTAGCACACAGTTTTCAAAACTGGCCTGATATATGTGTACATGTATGAATATATATATATATATATACATATACATGTGCATTTGTGTCTTTTGGATATATGAATTATTGGTGATTTAAAGAGGAGCAAAATTAAGATCCACCTTAACCCCAACTAAATTTCTCACTGATTGGACAATGGTGGAAAACAGGTGAAGACAAAAACATTGGCTTTATTACTGATGGAAGTATTTTTTGTTTTATATATATTCCAGTATCATTAACATACCATGTTATATTAATTTAAGGTGTACAATAATGTGATTCAACAATTCCATATAACATTGGGTGCTCATCACAGGTGTACTTCTTAATCCACACCACCTGTTTCACACATTCCCTCACCCACCTCTCCTCTAGTAACCATCAGTTTATTCTCTTAGTTAAGAGTATGTTTCTTAGTTGGTTGCTCTCTTTCTCTTTTTCTTCCCTTTGCTCATTTGTGTTATTTCTTAAACTCCACATATGAGTGAGATCATATGATATTTGTCTTTCTCTGATTGACTTACTTTGCTTAGCATTATACTGTCTAGCTCCATCCACCTCATTGCAAATGACAAGATTTCATTCTTTTTTATGGCTGAATAATATTCTAATAATATTCTTGTTTATCCATATCCAATCAATGAACATTGGTTCCATATCTTGGCTATTGTAAATAATGCTGCTGTAAACATAAATATGCATGTATCTCTTTGAATCAGTGTTTTTGTATTCTTTAGGTAAATATCCAGTAGTGTGATTGCTGTATTGTAGAATAGTTCTGTTTTTAACCTTCTGAGGAAACTCCATACTGTTTTCTACAATGGCTGTACAAGTTCACTGATAGAAGTTTTTGGGTTTTTTTTTAATACGTCTTTTGGTATGGCAATGATGAAAGTTCTAATATTGAACCTCAGAATTAGACTGTTCTATCTACTCACAAGCAGCTCTGGAAAACCATGGGCCTCTCCCTAATGGCAGGTCCCTGTAAAAATTATAGGAGATAGAGTCAGACTGGAGGGGCACATATTATGAGCAGCTGGCCCCAGAGAGAAGAGATAGATGGAGAAGGGGGGGGGGGGAGGTGGGAAGAAGAGAGTCTGCTGTGAGCAGGGTAGGTACCTCATATTCTATAAGTTATAATTCTACTTTGGGAAAAATAATTAAAGGCTGGGCAGACTGTTTAGAGGAATTCTCTCCTCATAGCAACTGGAAGACTGAGAAAAAGTATTCACACTAATGGAAATACATAAATGATATTCTAACATGTTTGTTGGTGAAATCTTAGCTGTTTGGTAATTCAGCTTCTCCTGAGAGCTGTTGCAGAAAAAAATAGACATGTATCCATCTTTGCACAGCTCTGCACATCATTGTTCATCTTTTCCAAACTGAAGGGATCATAAATTAGGTGAATGTAATAAAAACTCTAAAAGGAAAACAAATACTGATTGTCAGACTCATTCCTCTCAAAATGCTGCTTCCGTTTGCCTGGGAAACTTAAAAACTCAGTTTGCCTGGGAGACTTCTAGCTCAAATACAAAAGAATTAGCTCAAAAGTCATTATATTATAAAACTGTTTAAAAACTATCACGTTATAAAGGGAAAAACTCAGTAACTGCATAACAGCACTATAGCAATAATAATAAGTACAACATAAAATAAAAATATTTTATTCACAACAGCAATGAAAGTATAAAATTCTAATTGTAGGAATTTACCCTAGGGATATAGGTGCCATTGTAATAACAGTTTATTATAGGAATATTCACCACAGAAGTGTTTATAATCATTCTCATAAAATTATGGTGATAGATGTATTTAAATGTGCTAACTTGGCAAAATTTTAAAACTCTCTGACAACTCTATATTGTCTTCAGCACTAAAGACTCACCAGTCCATGAAACAATAAATCTGAGAACAATTTTATTAGATCTACTAATATGTCATTCTAGGAATTGGTATTAAAGATAATAGTTGTATCTATGTAGATTATAGGCAATTCATCCAGAGAGTATTCTCTAGCGAGAAGAGATGCCAGGAAATTCACCTTGATTTAAGTTATTGAAGGTGTGAGCTCCCCATTTGCCACCATCAAACTCCCTGAAAATATCTGTGATCACTGAGGATAATCACTCTTAGAAATGTAGGAGGTATAGGCTATTGTTCAAAAAAGGATTTAATCAGGGCTTTTCTGTGTCAAGAAACTAAATGGGAAAGCTGCCCAACTCCTGACATGGGTCTCTGAGGAGAGAAGAAAATGATGCACGATTCCAGGAGAGAGTTCTGAACAGGCTGCGTATCACCTGAAAATATCAAGTGCAGAGATCCATAATATGTGTCAAAGCACGGTTCTTCTTTGAGCAAGCCTAGCACCAGGATCAGGATCAGGAGTGCAAGTACAAATGCTGCCAGGAAGGCATTATAAGGATTTGTATCAGGCTGGTGTAAAACTGAAAGGCGATAATGTTTGCCATGAAATGTGTGCTACCAAATAAACCAATTCTGGCAGTTGAATTTGGCTCACGGGCAACCGGTTTGTGACCCTTGACTCAGATAGAGAGCTAATCCTCCTTCAAAGAATTGGAACTGACTGTGTAGTAATCTGGTTCAGACAGGCATTATCTATGCTGGGCATTCTGGTTCTTTTGTATAGAAAGGACCAGTGTCAACAGTGACACCATGTGGCAGTGAAGACCAGTGGCAATGTGACTCCATCCACCTCTCAGTAATACTGAATTTTCTAATAATAGAACAGGTGGGAGGAGGGGCTTAAAATTCAATCACGAAAATACTAGATAGAGTAATTAATGTACAGTGTAGTTTTAGAATATTCATATCATTTTCAGAGGTTCCTCTCACCTTTCCTTCCTATCTCTCTCCTTCCCTCCCTCTCTTCTTCCCTCCTTCCCTCTTTCCCTTCCTTCCTCCTCCTCCTTCCTCTGTCTCTCTCTCTATTCTTTTCTTCTCATTAGTTTGTGAACTATCTCAGGGTACATGAGATTGGAAGTTTAGCAGGGTGGATATTATGTCTTCCTAACTACATTAGGTAGTTATTAAGAGAGGGATTTCACTTCCCTCATGGGTCTAAACTACTTTCTGTGGGTACATGCTATTGGTATATCTGTCCATCAGAATGCACTCTTAAGGTAGAACTCTTTCTGCTAACTACCCCCATAGCCACTGATGGTTTCTCTCCTTTCTATTCCCATACCCTACTTTCCAACATCCAGAAATATGAATGCAAGATTGTTGACTGGTACATGAGCTAAACTGACAGTTGGTGGCACTGCTTCTCAACCAAAATTCCTAATGCATAAGAATAAGAAGTTTGGTCTCTTATTCACCACAAGACGTGATCTAAACTCTAAGAACATGAGAATTGCTAGGGGAACAGATTTCTGAACCCAGCCTCTTAGAACAAATAGAATAGGTCTTGAAATCTGCAGGTTTGGTGTTTCAAGTAATTCCAGTTCAGGTAGTACACAAATCACATTTTCTGAAGTAAAGACCTGGGATGACAGGGCTTCGAACTCAAGAATAGGATAAGATAAAAGTTTCCTTCAGGTATATATTTCTGATATGAGAAGTTTGCCAAAGTCTTCAGTGATATTGTGCTTCTATCATATATAGATATGGATATAGATCTAGATAGATACAGATATAGATCTGCATTGATCTGTATCTGTATAGATACAAATATAGATCCCTTCATGAGCAAGGTCATAATGAATGTTAATTCCACCAAACCAGTGAGTGAGTGGCTGAGATTGTTATATATGTGTTTATTGACTTTGTTTCTAATATTTAACATTCATGTATGAGGATTTTAAATCACACTGAAAACTAACAAAAAAATAAATCACATTGAAAACCAAAACAGTTTAAGCATGAACACCCAAATACGTACCATCTAGATTCTGCAATAAATATTTTACTACCCTTGTTTCATCAATTATCTATATATATATGCATTCCTCTGTTATCCATCAATCTATCTTATTTTTTGACATCTTATTTTAATATAGGTTGGAGATATCAGTACAAATACTTCAGTATGCATCTTACTAACCAGAGTTCAAGATGTATTTATGCTTTTTAAAGTAAAATTTCTATACAAATGAAATGCTTACATCTTTTGGGTATCATTCAATGAGTTTAGACGATCATATTTACCTATGCAACCCAATTCCTTGTCAACATGCAGAACATACCATCATCCCAGAAGTTCCCTCAGATGCTTTCCTATAGAAGTAGATCCTCAACAACAACAACAACAACAAAAAAAAAAGAAGTAGATCTTCAACTCCATCTCCCAGAGGCAGCCAACATTTTAATTATTTTCCACCATAATCCGGATTTGCTTGTTCTAAGATTAAACATAAATGGAATCATATATTAAGGTGTGTGTGTGTGTATCTATGTGTGTGCATAAAGCTTCTTTTATTTAGCATGGGTGGGGTTTTTTGAGAGCTATCCGCATTGTGAATAACGGTAGTTTTTTTTTTCTTTTGTATTACTGGACAGTATTACAATCCAGAAATATACTAGTTTGTGTGTCTACTATATTTGATGGAAAACCAGGCTGTTTTCAACTTGGGGCTATTTTGAATAATCCCGCTACAAACATTCAGGTGTAAATATTTTGTGGAAATATATTTTTATTTCTCTTGGATTAGTACCTAGTAGTAGAATTGCTAGTCACAAAGGAGGACTATGTTGAGTTTTATTAAAAATTACCAAATTTTAAATAAAGTAGTTTTGTCCTTTTAACCATTTTGATTTCCCACCAACAAAATATGGGAGTTCTAGTTGCTCCATACACTCATTGGCATTGCCAATCTTTTAATTTTAGTCATTTTGATATCTATCTAACAGTATTTTAGACTTTAACTGACCTAAATGTCAGCCTTTCTTTTTTTTAATGAATCATGTATCTTGTTTTTTATACTTAGAGCCATCCGAAAATAACTTCTAAAAATTTGTTTGTATATCTGCTCTTATGTGTAGAATTACTAGGAGATGTGTGAAAGGTGAAAGAGAAAAATAGCCCCTGTCCTTAAAGACCTTACATTCTTAACCTCTACAACATGGGACAATAAAATACAAAGTCTCTGTGACTAAATTGAACTCAAGGTGCAAGATTAGAATAAAGATGGTCATTGCAAGAGTCAATTGCCAGAGAAGTCTTTAAGCTGAAGATTCAAAAATGAGTGCTATTTAGGTTATAAAATAAGATGAGAAACAATGGTAGCATACCACTGGGAAAAATAGCCAGAATGACTCCCTAAGCTCAGAATAAGCAAGCATTATGGGAAAAGAAATGGAGATGTCCCTGTAACTCCATGTGCAGACTTTTGCAGCATTCAATTAGGTTTTCATGAATATAACACCACCATTAGATCCAATGCCAAGATTTAGTTGTCTGGCCATTTTTCTTGCTGATTGTTTTCAGTTAGATAATTTTTTGTTTTACATCACAAAATTCAAACCCATATTTCAGTGTACTAGTGAGGTATAGAGGACCTGCCCTATGTGACAAATCAAATGAATGCCAAAGTCTTACATATGTTTTCTGTTATTTTGGACTTGGAAGCCCTATGGATAGCTCCTCACATATAAGGAGGTGCATTCTGAAATGAGTGCAATTTCATCTTTACTCTTTTTAAAATGGGCCTGAAACTTTTCTTCTTCATCTTTCATGAAATTTTCCTTGGGAATGTATATGACGTGAGAAAATAAACTTCACTGTCAATCAGATATAGCTGAGATTATGGTCTGTCTCTTGAGCAAATTAATTAGACTCCATATATCTCAGCTTCCTCATCTCTAAAATCAAGTTGATGGTAGAGCCCACCTCATTGAGTTGTTGAGAGGATCACACAAGATAATGCATGTTAAGTGCTTAACACAGTTCCTGACTCAATAAATGTCAGTTATTTTTATTACTCTTTGATCCTATTTCCAATTTTGCCTGATTCCTTACTCTGTTTATTTCTAGATCTCAAGTATTAAATTTGACAGCATACACAGTGAGTGTATGTAATAGGCATTGTATTTAGATGCCTGAATTTGCTGACAGATTTTTTTTTTATATCTTCCAATGTAGCTCAATTAATATATGTTTCTCTGGATTTCTCTTTAAAAGAATAGTCCATTCTTGGTTTTGAATATTTTAATATGAAATAAATAAACAAATATAACTTTCTTTGTTATAAGTCTGAAATATAATCAAAAGTCATGCCTGAAAAGAACATTGAATATGAAATATTGGGTAGGAGATTCTCGTATCATATGATTATGGTGGCAGAGCTCGTGAGAATTTTTTTTTTTTAGATTAAGTAACTTTATCTCTAGCAACAGGATCTGATGCAACATGAATTTGTATTTCAAGATATTGCCATGGGCTTTATTTTATTAATTGCAAAAACAACCAGCTGCTCAGGTGGAGTGATCTGAGGTACTCTGGGAAAACTCTTGGCTAAAAAATGTCAAGCCTCCACCCCATGGCTGGCACACTGCCTGAAATTGCTGAGGAACTCTCTGTTAAAATGAATATGTACCTGGGAAATTTAACACATTCAGCAGTCTCTTGAGCCCTTTAGACCTTAAAGTAAACTTATTAATCAGACGGATTTCCCACTGACCTTAAGTGTAAGCTTTTGGTAGAGGTCGAAAGGAAGCTCCTTTGGATTTGTGGCAGTTCTCAGACAGTTTGGGAACTCTTGTTCCCAAGCAAGAGTTTTCATTTAGGAAGAGCAAACATCATGGCATAATGTATATAATGGGGCTGGGAGTTGAAGGGGGGCAGACCTGGGAGGCAGAGGACATGGATTTCAATTTTATTCTATAATTCGGTGCATGTGCAGACTTGGTCAACCTTCAAATTCTTGAATGTATTTCCTTACCTACACATTATAATAACTGTTGTTAATATAATGCAAATTGGTTGGTTGATCAAAGGACAGAATTCTGTGACAATCTACCAGAAACCTCTGGGGAAGGGACTGTGCTAGAGATTGAGTTCAACCACAGAGGCAATGAATCATCAGTATCGCTTATGTGATAAAGTCTCAATTAAAACTCTTAACACTAGAGCTTTGGTGGACTTCCCTGGTTCGCAGTACTCTGTACATGTTATCATGTTAATGACAGGACAGTTATACATCCTAAGGATACTTCTACCCAATAGAAGCTTCACTTTTGGAAACTTCTCAGACCATATTCTAGGTGCTCTTCGTTTGCCTGGTTCTAATTTGTATCTTTTCCCAATAATAAAACTATAATCATAAGTATAAAGCTATCCTATGTTCTTTGAGTCATTCTAGTGAGTTATCAAACTTGAAGGTGATTTGAGGAATCCTTCTAACTTTTAGATTAAGTAAAGGCAGTCTTGTGGGGCTTTTTTGACTTTGCAGTTTGCCTAGCTGGATATTCTCTGAAAATAGTCAACATACTGCCATTTTTTTTTTCTCAATTCTTCAGCGCTTATTCCTGCAAACAGGCTTTCCTCCTATATAATCATAATAATAAATTAAAAATCACCAAACATACAATCCACATTCAAATTTCCCCAGTTGTACCACAAAGGCATTTTAAGAGTTATTCTAATTGGTTTTCAAGATGTTAATATTCATGATAAAACTGATACTAGGAAATAATATGATGCCCCCCCCCCTTTTTTTTTAGTCTCTACCTTATCTTAAGAGAAAACTCCCAGAGAAGGGATATATAAAGAACAGAGAAGAGCCTAGTTATGAAGAGAAAAACAGATTAAGACTAAATCCAGTCAGGGAAGTTGACCATAGATATGCTGTAATTGAAAGAACATTAACTGTTCATTAAGGCAGAGAAAATTGTAATTAAGGGAAAGCATTGAAAGATGGTTTAAGCTTATTTTTTAATTAAAGTATAATTAACATACAATGTTGTATTGGTTTCAGGTGTACAACATATTGATCCAACAATTCTATATATTAGTGCTCACCACAGTAAGTGTAGTCATCATCTGTCACCATATAAGGTTATTACAATATTATTAACTATACTCCCTATGCTGTACTTTTAATATCCATGGCTTATTTATTTTGTAACTGAAAGTTTGTACCTCTTATTCCCCTTTATTATTTCACCCATCCTTCCATCCATCTCCCTCCCCTCTGGCAATCACCAATCTGTGCTCTGTATTTCAGAGTCTGTTTTTGTTTGTTTCTTTGGTTTGTTTTTTAGATTTTATATATTAGTGAAATCATATACCATTTGTCTTTCTCTGGCTATTTCATTTAGCATAATACTCTCCAGGTCCATCCATGTTGTCACAAGAGGCAAGATTTAATTTTTTTTAAATGACTTAGCATTCCAGTTTGGTGTATGTGTGTCTGTATCTGGTAGATACTTGGTTTGCTTCTGTATCTTGGCTATTGAAAATAGTGTTGCAATAAACATAGAGGTTACATATATCTTTTTGAGTGAGTGTGTATTTACTTTGGGTAAATACCCAGTAGTGGAATTACTGAATCATATGGTATTTCTGTTTTTAATTTTTTGAGGAATCTCTGTACTCTTTTCTACAGTGGCTGTTCCAATTTACATTCCCCCTAACAATGAACTAGGGTTCCTTTTTTTCCCCACATCCTCACGTTGTAAATAACACATTGTGTTATTTCATTATCTATTTCATCCTAGCCCTTTTGACAGCTGTGAGGTAATATCTCATTGTGGTTTTGATTTGGATTTCCCTGATGATTAGCAAGGTTGAGCAGCTTTTCACAGTCTGTTGACCATCTGTGTGTCTTCTCTGGAAAAATGTCAATTCAGATCCTCTGCCCATTTTTAACCATATTATTTGGGTTTTTTTGGTGTTGAGTTGTATTTTTTTAAATATATTTTGGATAGTAACCCCTTAATGGATATATCATTTGCAAATATCTTCTCCCATTCACCAGATTGCCTTTCATTTTGTTGATGGTTCCTTTTGCTGTGCAAAAGCTTTTTATTTTGATGTAGTCTTAATAGTTTATTTTTGCTTTTATTTCCCTTGCCAGAAGAGATATATCCCAAAAAATGTTGCTAAGACTGATGTCAAAAGGATTACCGCTGGTTTTCTTCTAGGAGTTTTATGGTTTCAGGTCTCACATTTAGGTCTTTAATCCATTTTGTATTTATTTGTGTATATGTTGTGAAAAAGGGGTCTTACTTCATTCTTTTGCATGTAGCTGTTCGGTTTTCCTAGCACCATTTCTTGAAGATACTGTCTTTTCCTCATTGTATATTCTTGTTTTCTTTGTTGTAGATTAATTGACCATACAAAGAAAGGTTTATTTCTGGACTCTATTCTTTTCCATTGATCTGTGTGTTTGTTTGTGGACTAGAACCATATTGTTTTGATTATTTTAGCTTTGTAGTATATCTTGAAGTATGGGACTATGATATCTCCAGCTTTGTTCTTATTTCTCAAGATTGCTTTGGCTATTCGAGGTCTTTTGTGGTTCCATACAATTTTAGAAGTATTCATTCTAGTTCTATGAAAAATGCTGTTGGTATATTGATAGATATTCATTGAATCTGTAGATAGCTTTGACTTAAGCTTTTAAATGAAAACCATCTCCACCTATAATAAAATATTTCTTTCTTTCTAAACAGCATGTTTTACTGTAAAGGGCATAATTTGGGATAGTGAAAGTCAGAGGAAAACTAAGGATGTGTTATCCCAATATTACAAAAAGATGCCAGCATTCTATAAAGTGAGGAATTGCAGGATTTGAGTTTCTTCACTCTATCTTATCTCAAAGTCCTGCTCTTCACATACCAGTTTTAAGCAACAAAGTTTGTTGAGCCCATTCCGTGTGCTAGGCACTCATTTGGTAGACATCAGGGGAATGCTGGTAAAGGCACAGGTAAGGTTCTTCCTGAAAATCACATTCAAGAAAGAAAAGAAAAAATACTGAATGGGTAATTATAACCATAATTAGTTGTTTGAATGAGAAATGCAGAGTACCATAGATGCTTTTAACTGAGATCTTAATAAGGCAAAGAGAGTGCCTTCCCAAGGAAACCCCGAAATTAAGATAAGCAGGGAAAGGGATATAATAGGAAAAAGGAACAGGGAACAGCATATGAGAACACAGTGAGGCAGGAAAGAACCTTCCATATGGGGGACAAATTTTTGAAATGATAAGTTTATTCTTTACCCCTTATGTTCCTGTGTTCCCCCTTTGCCAATTTGCCACTACTTCTTATTATCTCCTTCTCCTTTATTTTTTTCTTTCCATGCTAGCTCTTTTTTTCTTTTTTTAATTATTTTTTTATTGGAGTTCAATTTGCCAACATATAGCATACACTCAGTGCCCATCCCGTCAAGTGCCCCCCTCAGTGCCTGTCACCCAGTCACCCCAACCCCCCACCCACCTCCCTACCCACCACCCTTTGTTCATTTCCCAGAGTTAGGAGTCTCTCATGTTCTGTCTCCCTCACTGATATTTTCCACTCCTTTTTTCTCCTTTCCCCTTTATTCCCTTTCACTATTTTTTACATTCCCCAAATGAATGAGACCATATAATGTTTGTCCTTCTCCGATTGACTTACTTCACTCCACACTAGCTATTTTGGTTGCTTCTGAGGTCTTAGGCAATGAATAAGATTGGATGGCAGGCTCTAATAGTACTAGGAAAGGTTTAGGTTTTATACTGCCACCCCTTGGGAATATCTGAATTGCAGACCTTATGCCCACTCTTAGTTCAGTTACTTCCATCTATGCCCTTCTTCATTTGGGGGAATTACTCATCAGCTCTGTGCCTCATTTTCTGTGTGGAGTTTGGAGACTGTTTTGCTTGCATATTGTATGTAGGTGGATTGTTTCAGTGCAAGTTATATGCTTTCCCATTTAATCTCTTCCTGAGAACTTCTACGGGGAACTCCATCTTCAGTTTAATACCATCTCTCCTGGGCTTTATCAGTCTCATCTCTGTTATGTCCAAGAGAAGCTTTCATTATGTGTGTACCGTAAACTATTTTGGTGCAACATTTGATCCAACACTGTAAGATCTTCCTTGGATGCTAATCACATATAGACTGACACAGATAACTGACTTGGCTTTTATTTTGTTTTCACTATGATTTTTGGCTCTTGTTTCGTTTGGCTAGTTTGATTCTGGCACAGGCCCCAGTTGGTGTAAATTCATTTTGAGGATGTTTGTACAGCTACCCAAATAGGCTCTAGGGAGCAAAGGAAGAAGTCCTAGCATAGGAAATATATAGAAAGACAATCAGGTGCATTTACAGGGCTCTTGCAAAGTGGAGCAACATGTCGATTCTAACAGACTATAGATATTTAAAATAAAAGTTTCACAATAGCAAGGATTTTGTTGACTTTGTTCACTGCTGTCTCTTGCAATTATAGCAGTGTCTATCATGTTGTAGTCATGTAATAAATATTGAATAAATGGGTACATAACTAGCAATAACAGAATTTAGAGACAATAATCTGCAAAGAAATCAGTGTATAGGGAAGCCAGGATGGCTCAGTGGTTGAGCGTCTGACTTCGGCTCAGGGAGTGATCCAGTCCAGGGATCAAGTCTCACATTGGAATCCCTGTGAGGAGTCTGCTTCTCTGTCAGTCTATGTCTCTGCCTCTCTCTCTCTCTGTGTCTCTCATGAATAAAAAAAAAAAAAAAAGAAATCAGTATACAGAGTATTTAGTATTTCTTCTGCTAAAGAAATGTATTACACACAAGCATATATTATCATCTATTTATGAGTTTGTAAGTTCTGTGCCTTCCCAAGGATGGGACTGGGTGCACGCCATTCTAGAAAGGTCTGTTCTGGGGATCATTTAAAGATCAGCTTTACCTTTGGGTGGTCCATTTTGTGTCAATTCAAATTATTTCCAATACTGTAAATGGAATTTTGTTTGACTTATTCTTTTAGTTCCTTTGATTTTTGTCATGGAAACTATCAGGGAAATGACCAGTGATTGGACCAAATTACTAAATGGCTTTTTCATGTGGGGTAGATACTGTTGGGTTGGTTGGTCCCATCCCCAAATGTCTCTACTAAGGTGCTGGGTTTCTCCAAATATGAACTGTGATCTTGATACCATTTGTTCCACAGTTAGGGTGGCAAAGAACTTACCACAGAACTTAGAAACTTAGTCAAGGCAAACTTTAAGGCATTTCAGAGTTCAGAGAGGCCACCAACCTTAGTCTATTTCTTTTTTTAAAAGATTTATTTATTTTTATTTATTTATGATATATATATATACATAGAGAGAGAGAGAGAGAGAGAGGCAGAGACACAGGCAGAGAGAGAAGCAGGCTCCATGCCGCGAGCCAGACGCAGGACTCGATCCTGGGTCTCCAGGATCGCGCCTTGGGCCAAAGGCAGGCGCTAAACCGCTGAGCCACCCAGGGATCCCCAGTCTATTTCTTGATGCCTGGTGCCCATCCCATAGTCCAAACTGTCTCCTCGCACCCACTATTATGCTGAACATTTTGATTACTGCTTTATGGAGCTAATATGATTTTTTCCACTGATTTCTTTGAAATTATGGAAAGAATCTGGGATTGGGAGATATAAATCCAGGATCCTAATCCTAGAGTTATACCTCCTTGGGTTAAGTCTTTTACCATTGCAGGGCCTCATTTTCCCTCCTTGTTTGAGGATATGGACGAGGTGGTCTCTGAAGTCTCTTTTGGCCCTTACATCCTATAGTTCTATTCTGATTCCTAGGAAGATCCAGACCAGGATATACTGCTCCTTTTTTATGGCTAGGAAAAATGCTTTTTAAAATCCCATTGGTGTTCTTTAATTTGTTTTCTGTCCTGAGTCCCTTTCATTTTCTATAATTTACTGCTAAGTCTCCATGTGAGGCATTGTCTGTATATGATATATTTGGCTTTTTTCTACTATCTGCCAAACTGTCATACAAATCCTCAAGAATTAGCTGTCAGTGCCTTCCTTCCCACTTTAACATTTCAAGTATCAGCAATGGGACCTAGAGACCTTTTTACTCAACGACTGGGGTGAAAAACGGCAAAAGAGATGAGACAGAGGAAAGATGCAGTAAACATCAAAGTTATGATTTTAGGTGGTAATTGTGTTACAAAGAGGTTTACATATAAACACTCTGTTGATTTGATCTCATAAAGCTGAGGAGCCATACTAAGTGTGATTCCAAAGTAATCATACTCTTACTTCCATAGAGAGAGAAGAAATAACAATTGACCTCAAAATCTAAGAGAGAAGGAGGTTTTTATGATTTCTTTGATATCATAATTCCTAATTTCTAATTACTCAAGCTCCAGCTGAGACAGATGCTGAGGATGTGTAATAGCTAGACATCTGGAAGAAAAGAGGGAAAATTGAGGGTTGAGGGTTTGGAACTACATCATCCTGGGGACCAGTTATCCTTGGACATTTCTGCAGAAACACGTGTCAGGTGCAGTATAGATGTAACATTTCTGCATTTTTTTACTGAGATTCAGGGTATGCTAAGAGTGGGGCTATTCCATATTCTAACGATGCTCAGTATATTACATTGGCCCAGAAAGCTTTCAGAAAACACTTATTGAACTGGGTGGATTTGTGGACCAAGTGTCATAGACCCCAGTTATGATCACCCTTAGATTTCAACTAGAATTTCACACAACTGACTTAAGATTCCTGGTTTCTTCCTCAGCCTGAACTGAAGCTGTTACTACAGGATTATTTTCTCCACTTTTTAACTTTTAATTTGAAATAATTTTAGACCGAAAGAAAAGATGCTAGCCTCACAGGAGCTTGGAAGTGTCAGATAAATTAAACATAAGAACACATTTTGAGTTTAGAAAGTACCTTAGTTCAGTTGCTGTTGGCTTTTGTCCAACTATGACCCTGGGAATACCTTCATCAAGGTGGTAATTTTTGAGCATTGTAATTACTTATTTATATATATTTCCTCCTTAGTAGAAAATCAGGGCTGTGTCTTCTTTTTAGAGATTTTTATTTATTTGTCCATATATAACATAAATAATAATAATAATACTACTAATAATAATAATAATAAAATAAATAATAGCCCAGACAGAGGCAGAGACATAGGCAGAGGGAGAAGCAGGCTCCCTTCTGGGAGCCTGATGTGGACTCAGTCTTGGGACCCAGACATCATGCCCTGAGCTGAAAGCAGATTCTCAACCGCTGAGCCACCCAGGTGACCCCAGGGCTGTGTCTTTATCTATCTATCTATCTATCTATCTATCTATCTATTTATTTTTATTTTTATTTTTATTTTTATTTTTTTTTTTATCTCTCTCTTGCTTTCTGTACCTATCAGATCTTTGAAAAGATGAATAGGAAGTGCTGTAGGGAGCAGTCTAGAAATACAACCTAAGAATAACCAATATCATTCAAAACCAATCAAAAGCACCATTGAATGTTATATTTTGTGGCAAAGGTACTTTGCCTTTGTAGTCTTGAAATGGAGAGACTACTCTGGATTATGTAGGTGGGCTGAAATGTAGTCACAAGTGCCCTCATGAGAAAAAGTGAGAGACTTGAACCCAGAAGGCAATACAAAAGAATCAGATAATTTGAAAATGCTGTGGGGGGATCCCTGGGTGGCGCAGCGGTTTGGCGCCTGTCTTTGGCCCAGGGCGCGGTCCTGGATATCCGGGATCGAATCCCACGTCGGGCTCCCGGAGCATGGAGCCTGCTTCTCCCTCTGTCTGTGTCTCTGCCTCTCTCTCTCTCTCTCACTGTGTGCCTATCATAAATAAATAAATAAATAAAAAGTTTAAAAAAAAAAAATGCTGTGGGGCTGGCTTGATGATAAAAGAGGGGGTGATGAGCCCAGGAATGCAATGAATGCAGCTCTAGAGGTTGGAAAAAGGCAAGGAAAGAAATTTTTCCCAACATTCTCCTGACAGCATCTTGACTTTAAATCAGTGACACTTGTTTCAGACTTCTGGCCTCCAGAACTCTAAGAGAGTAAGTTTTTGTTTTTTAAGCCATGAATTTGTGTTAATTTGTTACAGCAACAATGAGAAAATAATGCAGGGCAACCTCCAGGTGTGGGTCAGAAGCCTGTGTTTATTACTAATTGGTGTGACCTTGGGATATTAATCTCTCTGAGGCTTGCATCTCTCACTGTAAATTCTAATTATGAATTTACTTAATAGATTTTTTTTAAGTTTTTGAGACAAATGGTATCTTCAGTGCTGTCCATTAGTAATATAATGCAAGACATATGTGAGATTCATATATGAAATTTTCAGAGAAATTTTAAATTTTCTAATTATATTTTAAAAAGTAAAAAGAAACATGAAAATATTGTTTATATGTTACATAATCAAATAAGTTCAAAATATTATCATTTGGGATATATCCAAAATATTAACTTAGTTAATATTAATTACCTAATTACTTAATATTAAGTAATTAATATAAACATTATTGAGAAATGTTGCATTCTTTTCCTCATATATTTTAAGAATGCAGTGTGTTTTGTGCTTATAGCACATTTTAATTTGTATCAGCCATCTTTAATGTGTTCAGTAGTCACATATAACTATGTCTAGAAGGTACTGGGTAGTGATTCTGACTTAGGATCAGTGCTTTGTAAGTGAACAGTTACTGTTATCTATGAATTTGGGATAATCCCATTGACTTCACAGGCTTTTTATGAGCGCTAAATGAGATAATGCACAGAAAGGACCTGACAAAATAACTTTTTTTAAAAAAAAAACTATTTATTCATGAGAGACGCAGAGAGCGAGAGAGAGGCAGAGATAAAGGCAGAGAGAGAGAAGCAGGCTCCATGCAGAGAACCTGATATGTAGGACTTGATGCAGGGTCTCCAGAATCATGCTCTGGGCTGAAGGCAGGTCCTAAACTGCTGAGCCACCCAGGGATTCCCCAAAATAACTTTTCGTACATGTTCAGTAAAGAGTAATTATCATCATTATAGAAAGTGTGAATTCCTGACCCTGTGTCTTAAACACAGAGGGCTCAAAACATCAAGTCCACCTTGTATCAGACCTGGAGCCCCATGTCTGTTGCCAGCAGTGATGTTATCCTCTCTCATCAATTACTGGATGTCTCCCATATCATCTGCATCTCCTGATTGGCCTTTCCAGTCTCCAACTTCCAGACTTCACTAGCCTGAACCATTGCAGTCCCATCTGATTACAGGTATGATTCAGCCCTGAACTTCTTTTAATCTCCCATGACTCCTGATAGTAATAGCTAATTGATTCAAGAAGCAGGGTTCCAATGACTGTAGGAATAGAGCAGGATTGTGTTTATGTGAAGGAAACACTTAATCCCAAGGTTTTCCCTTTCTTCCCCTCTTAAATTGTTTCCAATGATTTTGATGTAGGAATGAGTTAGGGATAGATGGGACTAGGCAGAGAAAGATAAGGGAAAGGCCCAGAGTCAGGCTCCCATAAATCCCAAGGACACCAAATGGTCCAGAGTCAAGCTCCTACCCATCCCAAGGAAACAGAGATAGAAAGTAAACAATGAAAACAGAGAAGAAAGTAAATTAGGCTCCCTAGCTCCGAAGTTTTAGGGAATATCTTCCTTTGATGGTTACCAGACAATCCCAGAGATTCACCAGACCCCCAAACAGCCATACGTCAATCACTTGAGACAGTACAAAGAAATTTCAAGGCCTTGGATTCCCTAATTAGGTTCCCAAAAAAGGGCCAGTCAAAAAGCCCTCAGTGGCAACCCTGTTGGGATCCCTCCCACTCCAGAGAGCTTTCTCTGTATCTTTGCTTAAAAAACTTCTATTGCTTTACTCACTCTCCTGTGTCCATGAGATTCATTCTTTGACTCTGTGAAATAAGAACCATGCTCTCCTGTGGCAATTTCAATGCCTTGCTGTCTACAGTTTCTTAACCAGTTCTCCAACAGAGAGTCCCCTTGACATGCCTTGGGCTGGAACTTCTGTAGACAACACAGGGAACTAATTAGGCCTCTTCTCTAATGTGGCTGTTAATTTCCTATGCTTTGGAGTCAGACCTAATTTGAAGTCCCATCTCTTCTATTAACTAGCTATGAGTCATTGGAAAATTACCTAATCTTCACAAGATTTAGTTTGTATGTTTGTAAAATGGCAATGATAATATTACTTGGAGAACTAAATAGAAATTATAAATGCCTGCCACACATTTAGTTTATGCCTAATAAACCTTAAATATAATTGCGAGATTTTTTTTTAATTAAAAGATCTGACTTTGAAATTTCTGTCCCTGGGGGTAGTCTTAGTTCTTGGGCAATAAATTTAAAGTGAGTTTTCATTGGAGTCAAGGAAGCTCTCCTCTGACATCAGAATATATTATATCACTTGAACATTAATCAAATTATCTAATTTCATGACTCAGTATTGTAACTCATATCTGCAGAAGGATTACCAGCTTTCCCTGGCTATACCTGTAAAGTTCCAAAATAGAATATGAACTGCTGACGGAGCCTTCTTCCTCAGCCTCAGCCTTCACCAGGCTATAACCCTTTCCCAAAACCTTCTTCTGGCCACACTAATGCTTTGCTTTTGCACAGCAACCAATTAAAGCTTGAGTGAGTTGGAACACTAGCTTGTAGAAGACCTTAGAGTTGTGTAGTAGTCTCTATACATTCCTATTGTATAGGACTTTATCCTTGTTTTATTATACCATACAGAGCACTAAATATTCCTCTTCCATAGGTTCTGACTGCTTTTCCACTTAGATCGTTAGTGGCCTTTCTCTAAGACTAGGGGCTCATATTCACCTTCTTCTGCCTGTTAGTTTGTGTCCCTGATAACCTACTAATTTTTGCCATCACTTCTCTTACAGGGCTAGTGCTTTGTCCCCATCACTGGTCTTCTGGCTGGAAATTAGCATTTATATATTATGGGAACTGCCACTGGCTGGTGCTTAAGTATTTCATATCATCTACATTTGCTACTGCTGTGCTCTATTTTACCAGGCTAATGATTAAATTCCTCCTGAGCAGGCTACATCCCACCGAGAGCATGGGTATCAGCCCTTGTGGCTAGAAAAACTGCCTACTACTTCTGGAAACTTCCCATCATTGTCTCTTGTACCCTATATTTTGGCACTTTATAATGACGATTAAGTATGTCTCAGCCCTGAGGCCATCTAAGTCACTTTAGTGGGGAATGATTTGCTGTTTATAGTCTGTTTAGGCACTCCTATTTGCTGGCAGAGGAAGCCTTCAAAAAGCAAGCCCCTTGCTAGGATCTGTCTTCATATTGATCTCTAGTATATTCTCCATTGTGAAGACCTATTGGTTTGGGTCCCTGCTATCTCTGATACTCTGCTATCCTGATCCACATACCTGGGAAACCACCTGGTCCCCTGTAAACTCACAAACATCTGCCCCTAGTCTGTTATTACCAAGATTTATTCACAGAGGGATTTATCATCAGAGGTGTTAGGATCAGAAATAATTATTTTAAGCTTCATTTATGTAAAGAGACTTGGACTCAGAGTTAGGAGATCTGAGTCCTAGCTACAAGTACTCTTGAGTTTTGTGTGCATCTTCTCTGGATATGCATTAGGCTGGTCCTGTCTAAGCCCTGTTGAGGGATTTCTTGGATATCTGGTTGATATCTGGTTTATAAATTCTACTCTATCTCCAGGCCTGCAGGCTCACATTTTAACAACCTTTAGGCAGAATTCACCTCACTGTCATGTATTTGGCAAGCACAGTGTTTTGTTTAAAATTAGACTCAGAAAAATAAATAAATAAATAAATAAATAAAAATAAAATTAGACTCAGATACCTAACATCTGTTTTACAACACCAAAAAAACCAAAAAAAAAAAAAAAAAAAAAAAAAAAAAAAACAATTCTGCAACACCAGCTGGGTATCCTACAATTTAACTCAGTTCTGACACTGTCTACTTGGAGACAGTATCTGATTCCACAGATTCAGGTTTCAAGACTGCCCCCACCTCTTTGAGAAGCTGATCACAAATCCAGGCTGTTATCTGTGTCTTAGTACAAGCAACTACAAATTGAAGGTGTCCATAACTCCCTCCACAGGTTCAATTAATTAGAGTGGATCACAGAACTCAGTAAGATACTTACTTACTAGATTACCAGTTTATTTTTTTAAAGATTGATTAATTGATTGATTGGAGAGAAAGAGCACGCATGTGTGCCTGCCCCTTCTTGGAACGGGTGGCGGTGGTAATGGCAGAAGGAGAGGGAGAGAATTCTTCAAGCAGACTCCCAGCTGAGCACAGAGTCCTTATAGGGCTTGATCTCAA
Organism: Canis lupus baileyi; assembly: GCF_048164855.1. Classification (NCBI taxonomy): domain Eukaryota; kingdom Metazoa; phylum Chordata; class Mammalia; order Carnivora; family Canidae; genus Canis; species Canis lupus. The sequence goes on from NC_132849.1 coordinate 20,209,914, forward strand.
GATCCTGAGATTGTGACCAGAGCAGAGAAATCAGGAATTGGGCACTTAACTGACTGAGCCATCCACGTGCTCCAGATTATTGGTTTATTACAAAAGGATATAACTCAGAAACAGCCAGATGGAAGAGATGCGTAGGGGCAGGTGTGTGGGAAGGGGTGAGGAGCTCCCAAGTCCTCTCCAGGAGCACTACTGTCCCAGCACTGCCACATGTTTTTCACCTCAGAAGTTCTCTGAATCTGTCCTTTTCAATTTTTATGGAGGCGTCCTTACATGGGTACAATTGAAATCATTGGCCATTGGTGATTGAAACCTCCAGCCTCTCTTTCCTCCCTGGGGTCAGAGAGTGGGAATGGAAGTTCCAAATCTCCAATCCTCTTTAGTTTCCCCAACGACCAACCTCTATATTGGGCATCTCTTCAGAAGTCACCTCATTAACATAAATTCAGATGTAATTGAAAGGGGCTTATTATGAATAACAAAAGGCTCCTTACACCTTTATGTTCTTATCACTTAGAAACTCCCAAGGTTTTAGGAGCTTTGAGCCTGAAATGACAAACATCAAATATATATTTCTTACTAAAAGTCATAGTACCACAGGATGCCTTAGTAAAGCCTACCTTTCCACATCCCCCACAATCCCTATCATTCCATTTTGTCTTCCGCCTAACCCAATACACACTGTACATGGCCCTGGAGGCATTTGAATTTTTGGCTTCAAGTCCATCCTATAGAGATATTGACCCTCAGGGTTTATGAAAATAAAAACAACCATCTCAGGTTCATTTTCCTAATGAAAGTGGGTTTATTAGGGATGAAAATTATTTACTTTGACATCAAAGTAGTATGTCTATGCAGCAATGGTTATAATTAGACAATTCCTACAACGTCTACTTACTGCCATCTGGTTTATTTCAACAAATCAACAGCTTAGCTCAGTTATGCTCTTCTTCAAAGACACCCAGGTCCCAGACACCAATTTCTGGGACGTGGTCAGCAAGAGAAGTATTTTGATTTTGCATAATTGCATTGTACCTGCAGCTCTGAGGCAGGTTGCGTCTAGTTCCAGCTTATGCTCAATTAGGGATCTATGATTCAAAAGCCTGCTTTTCTGCTGCAGGCCCTCCCTACTTGCCCAAAGGCAAACAAGTACATCATGGATCAGGGAAAGTTTGGGGTGAGGGGCAGTGTTCAGAGGATTATTATAGTAGGCAACTTCTAAGCCCCAGATTCCCCACTTCCTGACATTGACAGCCACGTGTTATCCTTTGCCTTCAAGTATAGGCTGGGTTTAGTAACTCACTTCTAACAAATTGTGTACAGCAAAAGTGATAGACCATCACCTTGTAGAGTAGATTATAAAAAAAAAAATTAGGGTCCTCTATTGCTCTCAAAGTTCTCACTCTGGAGGAAGCCAGCTACTATATTACAATCAACCTTACTCAGTAGCCCATGTGGCAAAGAACTGATAAAAATCTGAGATTCCAACAGTCCTGCCAACAGCCACATAAGTCATTTTGAAAGTAGTTCACCTCCCACCTAGATCTTGAGATAACCACAGCCTTGTCCAACACTGATTGCAGCAAAGAGAAAGTAAGGCAGGTGGAGCAACATTAGGAAAAATGCATATTATAATGCCATTCCTTTGTGCCATTGTAATGGAAGCATATTCTCACTTGGTTATTTTGGGGGCACAGATTCTAAGACTGTGATTTGGGGGGCAATTTACTTAATGCATCCATCCCAATTTCTCAATCTTCAAACTCAGGTGATTGGTCAGATGGTTTATAAGGTTCTTCATCTGGCTGATTTATTCTTTACTTCAGCATATCCAGAGAAAGAAGTCAGAGAGAGTGTGCTCCTGGGTTTGGCCTGGTCAGAGGTCGAGAATCAATCTGTGTGCAGTGTGGGAATATTTACCGAAGCTAATGAGAAATGAGCTCTGAATACATTAAGGAAAACACAGGATTTTTATGTATTTATGCAAATTATGCTAATTAGCATCGGCAAACAAGAAATAGATGTCCAGAGAAAGGCTGATGTTTGTTTTTTCTCACTAGTGCATGTTAATGATCAAAATAAGATTTGCAAATCGGCCTGTATCTATCTTCCAAGGTTAATATTGTAATTTGGTGATCTTTCAAACAGCTTGACTTGTATTACAGTGCTGGGACACTGCCAAGAAACCCAATTCAGCTCACCAATGTCTAGTAATTTTATACCTGATGGTGGACATTGGTTCCTCAAGAGGCTCATTCTGATAGAGAGGAAGAGAGGGACATAAGAGAAAAAGCCACTATCTTTCCTTTATGCTGCAGGTTTTAACTTTGTTTACATTCAGATATACAAACTCTCTTAAGGCAAAGTTGATATCTGCATTTATTAGCAACTTTCACATAGGATATTTTATCTCTGATCATTTTGCTACTTGCTTTTCCTGGAAGAAGAGAAGGGTGTGTGTGTTTATCACATAGTTCATGACAGGAATTGACAGAGTTTGTTAGCTGCCATCAATGCTCGACTGGGCTGTCCTGTGGAAGAATGAGCAGATTGGTAGTTGTGGCTCCTTTAGTGGACTCACTAGGACAAATATATAAAAGTTTCAGATAAGAGCTCTCAGCTTAACTGGAAGAGGAAGTTTCTATGTTAAAATTGATTCAGAGTTGGCCTAGATTGGAACAGTCTACTCCAGACTTCAGTAAACAAGATCAAGCAGTTGCTGAATGACTATTTCTTTTAATTACCAAAGAAAAACATCTTAAGGTGATTTGATGACCACTAAGTCACCTTCCAAACTAGACACTGTGTGAGCCCATTACTCTCTGTAGGGCAGAAAGTGAGCTGCACTTAGACTAATTCTATTACATGTATGTTAATGTCCTAGAGGAAAGAGGAATGTCTGCAGCAAAAACACTAGTGAGCATATCCATGCACTAGCATGGAAAACTTGTATAGCTCTAATGACAAAGTCATTTATCTGGATTAAGATATCCTACCTTTATTAAGGTGACTAGTGCCCATAAACGGGGAAAAATTAATTGAAGTTTCACAATTACTAGAAAGAGTTACCAGCCTAGGAGAAAAAGCATGTAGAGTAGAGGCAAGGAAGATATATTAGACCAGTGACTCTAAAACATCAGTTCATGGTTTGGCTGAAGCAGAATGACCGTGGCATATCCTAAGGCTTTCTTAGGACCTAAGAGAAGGACTTTGGAATTTACATGATAAATAAACTTCCCAAGTGATTTCATGTATAACCAGTTTTAGGAACATCTGTATTAGATGGCACCAAGTTTTCCTAAAACTTTAAAATCCCTAATAATTTTAAGTAGAATATTTGTATTTCATACAGGTTGCATTTCACTACAGGATCCAGTTTAATATGCAGTTTTATGTAGTCAGTGCATTAGACTCACCTAAGAATCATCATTCCTAATAAAGATGACTTTTACTCAGGGCTTTGCTGATTCTTTTCTAAACACAGATGTTTGCCATACTTTAGAACTGAGTGTATACTGGGATTCCAACTCAGAGCTCCTGATTCTAAATTTACTAAGTAGAAGGTCATTATATATGATACATTATTGGTATATCTGTGATGATGAAAATGAGGCATTGGCTCTCACTTTGCCTCTCAAATAACGAGCAAAAGAGAGAAACAAGGAAATGTCATCATTGCAGAGTTAAGACTCATGCATGTAAATAAATATTGAATTATGGTACAAAGACAAGATGAGATTACAATCGAAGTGGTGGTCAGGAGAAAAACAAGATATATAGATATTGAAAATAGCAGGAGTTTAGTAAAAGAAGAGAAACAAGATACGTAGATATTGAAAAGAGCAGGAGTTTAGTAAAAGAAGAGTTTAAGTAAACTTAAACCCCAGTTTTCTCATTTGTAAACTTCCCTGGAAGAGGGAAGTTCCAGAAGAGGTTGGAACAGCTTGGCACAACGTGGAATCTATAAAATAGGCTTAACTATTGTGAACATCTTATATGTGAGTGTATTTAAATTCTCCTCTGCTGCTTAAAATCATATATATATATATATATATATATATATATATATATATATATCATGGGATTTTGACACTTGGTAATGTTCACATAATTGAACGAGGATTGTTACTTAGCTTCATTCCATACTCTATTGAGTTTGGTTACTAACGCTGCTCAAAATCAAGAGCAGATTAATTTTCCAGACAACCCTATTGTATTGGCTGGGAAGGAAGTCTCTGGAGACAAACTGCTGAGCCCAAATTCTGTTACCTTAAATTCTCTCTACCTGAGTGCTATAAATTGTAAAAATGGAGATAATACATAACAGTTATCCTACAGAGTTATTCTGAAGATTAAATAATTAAATACATGGCAGGTGCCTAAACCAGCAACTGCCACATTAGCACTTGGTACTATAAGCTGGTGTTGTGAAGAGAGGATAAATGAGGCCAGTGATAAAAGTGAGGTGCTGTGACAGTATATCTGGAAGTTCCAAGATCCTGAGTGAAGGAGATGCATACCACCAATAGTGTGAGGCTCTTCCCAACCACCTCACTTTCCTAGTGTAATAACAAATATGGACATTTCTCTGTCTTCACTGGCAAGCTAGTAACAAGTTTTTAGTAAATGTATATATAACTCAGTCACTTCTCCAAGTCAAGAGTTGTATCATCAGTGCCTAACTCATAGCAGACTGTCACAAAAGATTGTGGAATGAATGAAAATACAGTGAAATTCTATTATTAAACCAGATTATTATTCTAGCATCAGAGAATAAAAATTATGAATTACTATTTAATTCCCTATGAGTGCTATGTTTTGATGCACTTGTTATGACATGTTTGATCTGAAAGTAATATACATATTTTTTTTTATCTGAAAGTAATATTGAAATGAGTTGTTACAGACTTGTTCCAATACTTGCTCAAGAAAATGTCTCTGTCAGTGTTCCCATAGGGAGTAGCTGAGCTGACTCTGCTATATCATATTCTAGAAGAAGCACGTTCTAGAGTCAGCAACCTGGATTCTGGAAATACTCTCTTCAACCTTGAACAAGAAGTCAACCTCCCTAAACCCCAGTTTTCTCATTTGTAAAATTGGGATGATAATAATAATGCTTAATTAGAATGAAAACCATTTGAAGATTAAATGAGGTATAATACTTAGCGCATAGTTCTTGGCACAATGTGTCCTTTGAAACTATTAATTGATATAGTATTATTTTGTATAATTATCACTATCATTTTTAGTATATCATTCAATGAATATCACACAAACTATAAAAAATAAAAAATAAGCACTTGTAAAATAGGGGACATTTTAAATATTGTCCAGATAATTGATGACATAAGAAATAATTGTTCATTTATTTGGGTATAGTGATGATACTGTATTTATATCTCTCTGGAAAAATCCCTATTTGCTAAAGTTATAAACTGACATTTATTGATGGAATAATTAGGATCCACTTCAAAATAATCTGGGTTGGTAGGGAGAGGGTCCAAAGATGAACGGTACTGGCCATAAATTAAGGATTGATTGTGTTAGCAACTAATATATGGGTATTCGCTTTACTCCTTTCATATATACATATATATATATTTGAAAACTCTCATAATAAAAGTTGAAAAATAATCAGCGTGACACACACATATATGAATATAAAAATAGCATGCTGAAGTTTCTGGTTGCTAATCAATTAAATTCATCTGTATTTTACTTTGTCCTATCTATTCTGTACCAAACACTGTATTCAATACTAGAAGATATAGATCTCCAACAGTAAATACTCCAAGGATAGCCCACATTTTGTTTACTTGCTTGTTTGCTTGTTGGTTTGTTTTGAGAAAGTAGGAAAACACAAATAATGTTTGAATACACTTTCCATCATGATTGTCATTAGTGCTTTTGTAGTGCTTTTTGTAGTGCAAATGACAAGCAATGTCAGAGCAAAGAAGAGGTAGCCAAAGAAACCTTTATGGGGAAGGTGAAATTTAAATACAATATTGAAAAATAGGATTTCAAAAGGAGTTGTAGAACCACACCACTCCAAAAATACATCAAAGGGAGACTGTATCAAAAGGTAAAAAGAGAATTAAGATTAAAAGGACAAATGAGAAGAAAAGTAATGTGAAGTGATTCAATTATTCTGAAGTGTCATAGGGAGGATCCTGTATGATGCCTGTACCAGTTTCCAAGGGCTGCTGTAACGAAATGTATTTTCTTACAGGTCTGGAGACTAGATGTCCAAAATCAAGGTGTTGGTAGAGGTATGTTCCCACTTAAACTTGTAGTGACACCTTTTTTTTTGCCTCTTCATAGCTTTTGGTGGTTTCTTAGCAATCTGCCATTCCTTAACTTGCAGCTATATGACCCCAAACTCTGCCTTCATCATTACACGGCTTTCACTGTGTGTCTCTGTCTTCACCAAGGCTATCTTCCTATCAGGACACCAGTTGTAGTGGGTTAGGGGCCCACCCTGCTGCAGTATAACCTCACTGTAACTTAACAAATTACATCTACAATGACATATTTCCAAATAAGATCACAGTCTGAGGAACTGAGGAACTAGAGTTAGGGCTTCAGTGTATTTCTTTTTTTTGGAAGGGGAGGGGAATTCAACCCATAACAATGCCAAAACAGAAATCTTTTCAAGAGGAAGAAGTTATATTATAGAACTGTTCTCTTGAAGCAATTGGATTATTTGGGTTCTATTCTTGGTTTGTTAATTTCTTATCCATGTGACTGGGCAATTCCCCTCAAAAGTTCTCTGAACCTATGGAACAGAACTACTCATATACAAATGACAGTTCTTGAAAGACAAAAAGAAATGATGATAGGAAATCACTTTAAAAATCTCAGAGCCCTGGACCTGAACTATGTAAAGTGTTGTTATTACTGATCCTTCTATCCAAATGTCATTCACTGGCTCTATACAGACAAGGCTAGAAATCCCAATGATTGGGATCATTTTCCAGATGTGAAATCTTTGTCTCTAAAACATCCTTGATAAAGTCTTAAATGCTGTCTCAAAGAGAAAGAATAGTGGAGGGTGTTTAGCAGTGGTAATGCAGAGGCTTGAAGAGGAATGAAAGAATAAAGCATGGCACACTTCTGCTTCTCCAAGTCCTCTCGTCTCTATAGGAGGGACTTGTACACCTCCGCCCATAAAGGGAAGGCTCAGACAGTTCTTTTCATGCCCAGTCAGCTTTCTCCACACAAAAAGACTAATTAATCTGATTGGTTGGAATTTCAGGTGGTCAGTGAGTTTCAGTTTTCCCAGGTAGTTACAAATAAACTTAGGCTGTATTTTGATGTTTTGTTTTATCCTGCCAGTTAGAGGTGTATAAAGTCAAGCCTATGACTCTAACAGCTTACTGGGCAACTCAGGGTTCCCCAGACCACCCAGCTATCTAAATAGGTAAGTCTTAAGTTTAAGAGGTGGGGAAGAATGATCGGATCCCTACTTCTAAAAAGTCAGCTATATCGGGGAGCCCTGTGTTTTTTTAGTTATTGGCACTTGCCTGGCCAGTATATAAAACTACTATGTTGACCCCATTGGAATATGCTTTTTGTGCTTATTCTCTATCATTGATATTCTCATGGAGAGCAGAGGTCAATATTAGCCTGCTTCACTTCCCTACCTCCTCAATGTCCAAATAATAGGCTGATCTGAGCTATAGACAGAAAGCTTAAGATGACAGTACTTAAGTCAACTAGGGACAAATCTCACCTCAACAATGATTCAATAGAAAGAATAAGTTCCAAGGTGGCCAGGAAAAGGGTCTGAGGTGAGTCAGCTCTGGTGTGACAGGATCATGTTTACCTTAAAGAAGCAAAAATCTTACTAGCCTGTACCTTTCAAGGCACACACAGCTGAAGATCCTTTTATTTACCAGAATGCCGTGGCAGCCTGGAGGAGATGGGGTGTGGGACAAGGATGAGTTGGGGGCCAGGGTATGAAGCAGAGAATGCACAGCATGGGGACAAGCTATGAGGAGGTTGTTTGCAGCATCTACCACCCCATTCATTGTCAGGGTGACATAGTAAGGACAGCTGTAATCAGGACTATGACGATGGACTGGAAAGTTACATGGGGAATGCATGATAGCATTAAAATGCTCTGAGAACAGATGGGGCACTTTAAACAAGAGATGATCTGGGCCCCAATCCATCCAGATAGGCTCAAGATAGAGCTGTGATTAAAAAGCCTTTGTTTGGTCAGGTTTGAGGCAAGAAATGATCAAATTAGGATTAAATATATTTTGCAAAATGAGAAAGTAAAGATAGACAGGAAGAGATGACACCTAGAAATTTATTTACCAGTATTCCTGGTGATTTTTCCCCACATAGTCATTTTTTGTTATTAATTTAAAATTCCCCAAAGTAGACCAGAAAACTAGACTAGCCATTCACCAGAGCCTCTCCTCTCCTTGAAGCTGGCCTGTTAGCCATAGGTGTTGCATGGAAGGTCTTCTGAGTGCAACTGATGCTAAATCTGGCAGCTAAGGAAAGCATCACCCACCGTCATTCATTCCTCTTAGCTAAAGGAAATGTTCTCCCACAGTCTCCCTCCCACTCAGAGGCCTCCTCTTTGCTTTTTCCCTCTGCAGTATGAAACACAGCTGTCAGTTGTCTGAGCAGGGCCACACACATGAGCCATTTGTAAAAGGAGTGGGTGCTGACTTCAGGCAAAGCAAATTCTTCTGTCTCTACTGGATATCAGTCTAAAATTACCTCAGAACTATCTGAGGAAACCTAGGATTTCTCTCTGCCTTCAGTGACTAAATTTTTTTTTTCTTTTCTTAGTCACTTGGGCCTAATCAGCTGAGAGAATTTGCTAAATAGAAATAGGGCTATAACTATGCTGAGATGTTTTAAAGCTATCTAAGATAATCCTCGAATCACAGGATGATTAAGGAATTTTTAACATTGTATTCATTGCCTCTACAAATCCAGAAAGGTGGTCTTCAGGGTTTCACATTCCAGTGTCTAATCTGAAGAAATTTCTAATGCCCTGAGTGGTAAAAGTCAAAGGTGATGAGTTCAGGGTCATCTAGATCACACTGATAAACAATAGTGGCTGGAAAGTAACCTGAAACCCAGTCATAGCCTGAAGCTGAACTCCAATCCCAATCCTGATGATGGTTACAATCAAGCCTTAGTGCCTACTCAAGACTGGACCGTCAGCCAAGTCCCAGAGAGAGAGGACATTCAGAATATGCTACAGGTTACTTTACATATGTCTAAATTATTCTTTCCCAAATTTTCCCTGTAACATCTATGAAAACATGGCAGAAGCAGAGTGGTAACAATGATAATGCCAATCTGTGAAAAAAAAAAAAAGTTGCTCTGGTCACTGGTTGACAGTAGAATTGTGAAAAATGAAGAGTGAGTTAAATATCTATACCTGTCAACACAGACAGTAAGGAACCTCAATCCAACCTGCTTCATATTCTGACATCAGAGAGTCAGGAGGTGCTACCCATCAGGAAGTTCTCTGCCACTTTTTACCTTAACTTATACTTAAGGGCATTCTATTCCTTATCTATACTCCTAATTCCAGTTCTTATTCTTCATCTACTTGGGAAACAAGCTCTCAGAAACACGATAGGGACAAAGGCAACAGAATGACATGCATTGCACCATAAGATGTGAGGTTACTGATAGGTAAAGTGGAAACCCTGAGGCATGCATCACATAGGAGGCAACTTTTATAATAGCTTGTGTAGTAACCATGGAGCATGTTCACATTTTAAGATGCAAAACTAGTGTATTATTCTGCTCAATTGCCATAATGAGATACCACAGGCTGGATAGCCTAAACAACACATGTATTTTACTACATTTCTGGTGGCTGGAATTCCAAGATCACAGTATCAGCAGAGGCCTCTGGTAGGTCCTCTCTCCTCAGTTTGCAGATGATGTTTTCTCATTCTACCTTCACATGGCTACTTTTCTTTTCTTTATTCTTTCTTTTCTTTTCTTTTCTTTTCTTTTCTTTTCTTTTCTTTTCTTTTTTCTTTTCTTTTCTTTTCTTTTCTTTCTTTCTTTTTTTTTTTAACGTGGCTTCTTTTCTATGTACATACTTAGAGAAAGAAAGTTTGGGTGTCTTTCCTTCTTTCTTTTTCTTTCTTTTTTTCTTTTTTTCTTTCTTTTTTTTCTTCTTTTCTTCTTTTCTTTCTTTCTCTTTAAACTCAATTAACCAACAAATAGTTGTTAGTTTAGGTGTAGTTCAAAAACTTACCGGTTGCATATAACATCCAGTGCTTATCATATAATGTACCCCCTTTAATGCCCCTCACCAAATTACCCCATCCCCCCACCCACTTCCCCTCCTGCAAATCTGTTTGTTTCCTATAGTTAAAGAGTTTCTCATGTTTTTTCTCACTCTCTGATGACTTCCCATTCAGTTTTCCCTCCCTGACCCTCTGTGTTGTTTCTTATATTCCACATATGAGTGAAACCATCTGATAATTGTTTCTCTGATTGACTTATTTCACTCATCATAATACCTTCCAGTTCCATCCACATCAGTGTAAATGGCAAACATTCATCCTTTCTGACGGTTGAGTAATATTCCATTGTGTGTGTGTGTGCGTGTGTGTAATATATATAATATATAACTTATCCATTCATCTGTCAATGAACATCTCAGCTCTTTCCACAGTTTGGCTATTATGGACATTGATGCAATGAACATTGGGGTGGAGGTGCCCCTTCAGATCACTACACTTGTATCTTTGGGGTAAATACCTAGTAGTTCAATTGCTGAGTCATAGGGTAGCTCTATTTTCAACTTCTTGAGGAACCTCCATATCATTTTCTAGAGTGGCTGTACAAGCTTGCATTCCCACCAACAGTGTAAGAGGGGTCCCCCTTTCTCCATATCCTTGCCAACATTTATTTTTAACTTTTCGTATAAGGACACCAATCTTATTGGATCAAGACCCCATCCTTTTGATGTCATTTAACCTTAATTATCTCTTTAAAAGCCCCATTTCCAAATATTAAGTCACATCATAATTAAGGATTCAATTTATTAATTTGGGAGATGTGCATGCACAACGCAGTCCCTAATACTCTGCCTTCTGGCCCTGCAAAATTCATGTTCCTCTAACAAACAAAATGCATTCACTCTTTCCCAATAGCTCCAAAAGTCTTAACTCATTCCAGCATCAATTACAAGTTCATAACTCATCTAAATCAGATATAGGTGAGATTCGAGGTATGATTTATCATGAGGCAAAACTCCTCTCCAGCTGTGAACCTGTAAAACTGAACAAGTTATAATATGCTTCAAAAATACAATGGTAGGAGAAGCATAGAATAGACATTCCAATTCCTAAAGGGAGAAATCAGAAAGAGGTGATGGATCCTAAGCAAGTCTAAAATCTAGCAAGGCAAATTCCATTCCATGTTAAGGCTTAAGCATGACCCTATTTGGCTCAATGCTTTGCCCTTGGGGCTCACTGAGCTGGCAGCACCAACCTCATGACCCCAGAGGGAAGCCTAGCCTTCTAGCCTGTGTGATGATGCCCTGCCCCAAAGTTGTGAAGGAAAGCCTTTTCCCTGGGGCACTCAGTGGCATCATCCTGGCTAGTTGATAGTAAACCAAGGAAGTGGCCCCATCTCTGAATCCAAGGAGTAAACAGTCTTACTTTCAGGGCCTGTGGTCAGAGGGGCAGTCCTGATGACCTAAGACACCTTCTGGGTAACTTTTCTCTTTTCTGGAAGGATAACAAATATTTAAAACTAGATATTTCTAATGTCCCAAAGTGTAGAATCTGAGAAGTCTATAGTCTCCTTCATTCCATCCCATTTTCTCTATCCGTGTTAGTCCCAATTGGTGGAGTTTTTGCTGGTATAATTTTATCTGCATTACTGGCTTCAGCTGAGTTGACAAAGTAACTTCAAGGATAATCTTTTTTTTTAAGATTTTATTTATTTATTCATGATAGACAGAGAGAGAGAGAGAGGCAGAGACACAGACAGAGGGAGAAGCAGGCTCCATGCTGGGAGCCCAATACGGGACTCAATCCTGGGACTCCAGGACCGCACCCTGGGCCACAGGCAGGCGCTAAACCGCTGAGCCACCCAGGGATCCCCTCCAAGGATAATCTAAGGGTGATCTTTATGGAGCAATTTTTGGCCACATGTGGTGTTCTTGAAAGGTCACATTCTCTCTTTTTCTTTTTTTTTCTTTTTGCAATATGGATAAGCTAAGAATTTTCCAAATCTTCAAGTTCTCTTTTTGCTTACCAATTCTTTCAATTTATCTCTTTTCCTCACATTTTTTTTTTTCATAAGCCATAAGGAGAAACCAGGCCAGACTTTCAACACTACTTAGAAATCTGCTCTGCTAATAGCTAAGGTCATCACTCACAATTTCTACTTTCCATCAAACACTAGAACATAGTTGAGAAACTTCTTTGCTACTTTATAATGAAGATACATTTCCTCTAGTTTCCAGTAATATATTCTTCCTTTCCACCTGAAATCTCATCAGAAGAACCTTTAATCATACTTATACTGAGGAACCTGGGAGGCTCAGGTTGTGATCCTGTGATGGTGGGATCAGGTCCGCACTGGGTTCCCCACAGGGAACCTGCTCCTCCTTCTGCTTATGTCTCTGTCTCTTTCTGTGTGTGTCTCTCATGAATAGATGAATACAATCTTTTTTAAAAAATCGTACCAACACTCTATTCATGATGTTGTATGTATTCTCTAAAATGATAAAGGTTGTCTCTATAGCTCTCTCTTCTCTTTCTGGGCTCTCACCAAATTCAACTTCCATAGTTCTACTGATAGTCTCCTCAAGGCAAGTTAGGCTTTTTGTAGCATGCATCCCAAAATTCTTCTAGCCTCTATCCATGACCTAGTTTCAAAGTCACTCCCATTTTATAGTACCAAAGTGTGCATTAGTCTGCTCAGACTGCCCAAAGAAGAAACCACAGACTGGGTGATTTAATTAACAGCCATTTATTTTCTACATTTCTGAAGGCCAAAATCATTGTGCCAGCAGGGTTGATGTCTGGTGCGAACTTTCTCTTTAACTTACAGATGAAGTCTTCTCATTGTCTTCATATGGCCTTTTCTCTGGTATCTCTTTGTTTTCTTATATGGACATCAGTTTTATTGCAATTAAACTTTACCCTTATGACCTCATTTAATGTTTATCATCTCCTGGAAGGCCTATTTCTAAATACAGTCACATTAGGTGGCACATTTAAATCTATGAATTTTGTAGGGGACACAATTCAGTCCATTATCAGTTAGTGAAAGATAAAATCAGAGATTGAAGAAACTTTGGAACTGTTCAACTGGCTAATTTTTATATACTACCTCTGGTAAAAGACAATTGTTCAAAATTAGTCAGCTATACATGAACCTACTTACAATAAGAGAGGAGGAAGCCACAGGAGTAAACTATATTCCTGCCTTTGGCTAATGCTTTCTGGACTCAGGAGCATGATTAGGACTTGATATAAATAACTGTCACTCCAGTTCAGTATTAGCCAAAGGGATTTTAAAATCATTCAGGTGATCAAAGAGAAAATAACACTTCCATTCAGCATCACTGACACTGACTAGGAGGAGGTATCTTTGTTTGAAGGTGAAAAAAAAAAAAAAAAAAAAAAACAAAGAAAAACTAACATGTCTATGGAAAGATGGCTCTGTATGAAAGAATGACCTAACGTGCAGAGGAAAAGCATAGACATGAAAATGGTTTTAGAATACAGTTGTTCTGTTTTCTCAGTGAAATTCTGGAAAACATGGACTAGAGTATGAAAGAGGAAATCACTAAACAACAGGTTGAAAATTTAACTTTAAATTAAATAGCATCAATAATTTGGAACTAAAACCCCAAGGTAGAAAAGTAGAAGAATGAGATAACTCTAAATTCTCAAAAGATTTCTCTCTAAATAAGCAGTAATAAAAAGTTCTTATATTATTCTTGAATATGAAAATTATAGAAAAAATCTAGGCTTTGGAATTTATGAAACTCAGAGACAACCTTTAAATCAGTGGTTCTCAGTGTGGGTCCCATACCATCAACAGCAACATCACCTGGGATTCATATTAAAAATACAGCTCCTGGGGATCCCTGGGTGTCTCAGCAGTTTAGTGCCTGCCTTCCACCCAGGGCGTGATCCTGGAGTCCTGGGATGGAGTCCCACATCGGGCTCCCTTCATGGAGCCTACTTCTCCATCTGCCTCTTTCTCTCTCTGTGTCTCTCATGAATAAATAAATAAAAACTTTAAAAAATAGAATAGAATAGAATAAAATAAAATAAAATAAAATAAAATAAAATAAAATAAAATAATAAAATAAAATACAGCTCCTTAGGTCCCACTGCAGACCTACTAAATCGGAAACTGGAGTAGGGCTTGGCAATCTGTGTTTTCCCTGTCCCTCCAGGTGATTTAATGCATCCTGAGATTTGAGAACCAGATATAGTAGAGTGAGAAGCACCTTCCAAGTCAGCAGGCAATTTAAAAAAGGATAAACCACAGCAAAGAAGGTATTCATTACTCCATTCGTTTATTCAGTAAAATTTATGGGCTAGCTTTCATATAAATACTACTGTTCCAGGTTATGGGAATATAATGTGAACACTTTAGTCATTGAGCAGTCTGTAAGATATATGAGAAAAGTTAACAATGAAAGAGTAAGGGCATATTAAAAACAACACATGAAAAAGATTAACATATAAGTAAGCAACTTATTATAGTAAATATAAGGATTCTATACTTTAAAAAAATTGAAACACTAAGAATCTCAGGTTGGATAAAAAAATATTCAACATATACCACTTAAGAAAGGTGTATCTGAAGCTGGGGAGGCTCAAAATTAATAATAATAATAATAATAATAATAATAATAATTAATAATAATAAAATATATAGTTGCTAATAACTACTATTTTTAGTTAGTAGCTACTACTGTTATTATTACTATAGTTAAAGATTTTCCAGGCAAATGCAAAGAAAAATAACTAAATGGAACAATACTTATTTCAGAGAAAATATAACTCAGGACCAAAATGACATATCTGGAATAGAGAAGACAGACATAGGTACCACTTGGAATAGGCAGTATTGGCTTTATGAACTTATGGGGCATGACATGATACGGAGAGGGCCAGTTGTGTCTAAGGGGGTAAGGATAGAGTATAACTCTGAGCCTTTCATATAACTGATAGCACAGATGATTATGTAAATGGTACATGTAAAGTATTTTTAAAATATGCATTTACTTTAATGGGAATTGTAATTGGTTCAGCAAGCCTATGAATTTATGGTATCATTGTTTAGAATGAGGCTAAATGAAAAGTTAATTTTAAAAAATTATTGAGCAGATGATGATACATGTCCTATATCTCTTTCTGAATACAAGAAATAATCAGATATTAAAGTGATCACTAAAAAAAATAAAACAGAAGTGTAGGTAATATTGTGATGACTAAAATGAAATCACCAGGTTGAACAGAATTCATTCATTATTCAACACGCAGTTCTTTAAAGCTATAGAACACATCTACCAGGATAATTTCCTCGGGGGTCAGAATGGTGATTTTTGTCAGAAGCCATTAGGACCAAAGGACCCAGGACCTCTTACTTCATATTCTACTGCAGTCTATGTTTGTTTTGAAGTTAGCAATATGTTGTATTCTATGATCACTTGTATAGTAACACAGTTGTAAAAAGAAGATAGTTATCAGGAATCTGCTTGAAAGCTATTATATCACCTCAAATTTAATGCTGTTAAGCTATGGAGAGGAATTCCTAATAATACCTTTACATCAGATACCGCTTCACATTATGAAAGATCCTCTTTTGCATACAGTGTAGCAGCTTTGTCTCTGGTCCTCTGGCCTGTCTGCTCTGCTACTACACAGCCCTCACACTACATTTTTCATTAGATTGTAAAGGATAGAATAATAGGATAAAGAAGACTTGACCTCTCATCTGTACTAAAATGCTTCAAGCATAACATTATTGAACTTTAGAGAATTGTTCTAAGAAAGAATCACAATCCCAATTTTACCCACAACTACTTAAATCTTCTCTGCTCCAAATTGCCAGTTGGAGACAAATTCACCAGTCACCACAGATATTAGCAACAGATAACACACAACATATGGAAGAAAGCCAGAATATTTCATAAATCTGAATCAGGCAGCTCCATTAATTAGTGAAGCATAATTTATTTTCACCCCAGAGCTAAGCTGGAATGAAATATTCAAGGAGGGAACTAGAAAGCAATTCCATCTGGTGCCAAGGCAACCTGTCTGGACTGTTTGAAGGAATGGAAATTCTCTGCTTAGTACTCTCCAGAAATCATTAAGTCAAAGACTATCACACCTAGGAAGGGCCTTAGATTCATCCCGAAAATGAGAACATTGTGATATATCCCTTGTTAAGGTTAAGACAAGTCTAGATCCCAGAAAACTTTCTCTTGTCTACCTTCTACTAAATGCTTCTCCATTTGGAGAAGAATGACATGAGCACAAAAAGTTAAAGAGCTTTAAAGCAGACAGATTTTTTTTCTGAAGCTGAGTGTTTAGATGAACATATGTGATTAAAGAATTTTAAATGTTCATATTAAGTGCAAATACATAGAGGTGGTGAGAGAATATGATTTCAGAAATCATAGTGAACTCAATTTTTGATTTTTGTATAATTACTGGAATTGTAAGTCAGGGAGATATTTAAGGTAGTCAATTTAGACTTTAGCACTCCCTTAGACAATCCTTACAGGAAAAAAAAAGAAGAAGAAGAATGAATGAATGAATGAATGTGAAATGGTGGAGGTGTAGTTAATGAGAACAATTATTTTTGTTTGTTTGGTATTTTAAAAAATCATTTGAAAATCACTTAGGGCTACCAAATGTGAAGGTTACCAACTATCCCTGTAGTAGTTGCTCCCTAACTTTATCAGCTCACCCTACTCATTTGTTGCATGTCAGCCTGACTTCCAACTGCCAGCACCCTCATTTATTTGCTTCTCTGGAATATCTCTCAAGCAATGACTTTCTGGATTTGGGTAATAAATGTTTGAACTTCTTCTTCAATGGAGATAACTCAGAAATGCATGTCTACTTTGGGACCTTTGGGTTCAAGCTTCAATTACCAATGTAGTGGTGATGTTTCTGATAACAAATTCTTCTTGATTTCTTTTCCTTTCCCATCACATTTTCTTACTCTCCTACTGGTATTTCCTGAGATCACATCATAAGTAAAATACCTCATTCAAGTATTTTCTTAGAATTCACTTCTGGGAATATCCAAACTAAGGAAATTGGTACTCATGGTGGTTCTAGGAAAAGAGTCTCAGAATAGCATTTTGAAAATAGATCATTTTCAGGACAGTTGGTAGCAGTGACACCATTTCTGGTGGCAACTAAAGGTTGTGGTAGCCACTGCCATCTAAGAATCTTACCTATGATGAACTGGGTGAAGAGGATATATTGGTCTACCTAATATCTCCAGTATTTGGGAAATATGAAGACAGGGTTCTTGGTTGATGTTAGGTGTCATTAGTGCCTCAAGGGAAGAAAACCTAGTCTTAGATGAGACAAATAAGGGTATTGCATCAAAGC
Source organism: Canis lupus baileyi (assembly GCF_048164855.1). Classification (NCBI taxonomy): domain Eukaryota; kingdom Metazoa; phylum Chordata; class Mammalia; order Carnivora; family Canidae; genus Canis; species Canis lupus. The sequence continues at coordinate 20,227,517 of NC_132849.1, forward strand.
AGTAGGGTTTCATGACATCATTTAAAGAGATTCTCAAATCTCCTATAAACCAAGAATAGACTGTAAAGAATATCAACCCTAATACTTGAATTCAAGAGTGACTGGGGGGAATTTACAAAGGAAAATTCATGGTTCCAGCAAGTCTCCTATGCTAAAGTAAAGGCCCTGATAGAAAGGGGTGAAACCTGAGATCTGGAATGAGAATATCTGAATAGACATACTTGAGAACCTTGAACCTCCAGATCCTTTGATCCTTTTGCAGCAGAAGAATTCCACTCCCCATGATGGAGCATAGCAGGCTTCCTTGCCTGGAGACTGAAAATATTTCATTTTATTATGTGCCTCAAAAGGTAATGCTTGCCTTCCTAAAGACAGACCTTCTCATTTATAGACCAATAACTAGAGTTAAGTTTTAGCTTGACATGCCTGGAAAATACTCTATCATTCACCAAAGAACTATAACAGAACTTAGAGAAAATACCTGGGGATGAATATTGAGGTTGCTAGGCTGGTGGTGGGGGCAAGATATAAAGCCAAAAAAACAGAGTTTACTGATATGGGGGCATCCTCCTGTGATTTGTGTTTTAATGTCCTGGAGAGCCTCTGGAGATAATCCTAACATGTTTCTGGAATGGCTTATTGAAGCTTGGGGGGAAAAAGATGGCCTACAATGTATGAGATGGAGATATCAGAATTTCCTTTATGGAGTATACAAAATATAGATGAAGGAGTCAAAAGGCTCAGAGAGATGAGAAAACTAGAATGCATATATTATATAAGACCAGAGAACCTCAGGAAGCTTGGTGGAGACTCTTCACAAAAGCACTAAGGAATGCATTAATGGAGGGATGCCAGCAATATTGAAAATTTCAGTGATGGCTGTCCTCTGTGATCCCAGGTGGATGGTAGGAAATTCTGCTATGAACTGGTCTTCCTATCTTCAGTTTATATGATAAGACTATGGATTGGGATATGCCAGGTAGGTACTTTTAATCATCAGAGGCAAAGGAACCACAATTGCCATAACAGGCAACAAGGTAGAATGGTAGATAGGAGTCTAATCTACAGGGATCTGTGATAGTGGTGAATAGGACTTGGTGTTCCTAACAATGAGACAGGTGGGTAGTTAGCAAGTCTTGATTGAGCCCTTTAATCAAAACATGATCAATACATGGTGAGTAGGAGGTGAATGTTGCTCCCTTACTGGAAAAATCACAATTTCCCACCTACTTTCCAGACATCAGCCACTTCTGACTTGGAGCTCAATTGAAGAGATTTCTGGTTCTCCTTGAGAAACAACCCTACAATGGCACCAAATACAATACAATACAATACAATACAATATAATACAATACCAATTCTTCCAATACTTTCCCAAAGGGACTCCCAACTATTCAGCAGTGTAACTGTATACTAGGAAAAATGATATATCCAGATTTTTCAAGGGATGTTGTATATAGGATCTAGCTGATATTTAGGGGATGTATATGGGGGAAAAAGGGAATAAATAGAGTCTTAATCAAAAGATTGTCTTAAAATAAGACAATTACATAAATATCAGGTGACCCAAAGTGTCATCATGTCTCCCACCACCCAATGAAGTGAGAATGAATTGAAAGGAGACAAAAAGGGGGCAGGAAAGAGCATGCCTGGAATACATGGAATTGTATTGCCTTATTTAGTGATACTTGCAAGTGGGCAGTTATAATAATCATAGCCTAACAGAGGCATCAAAACTTTCAGGGATAAAAGTCTGAGTTATCATGGACAAGCAACAAAAACTAGCTGAAGTACTGGTTGAATAAGGGGGATAAAGGAATTCTAGAATGGGTTTTAAAAGAGCAATAGGATAAATGTCAGTTATGACCTTGAAACCAACCATAGGAGCATCAGCAGGAATATAGCTTGTCCCAAAAATCTATATCTACATCTTCATCAATATTTATATCTATCTATCTATCTATCTATCTATCTATCTATCTATCTATAGAGAGACATAATATGTATATATAAATATCATATATATTCTTATAAATCATGTATATAAATCATATAATAACCAGAAAACTGCCTTGAAGAGTCAGGGACAAGACAGAGTAAATATGAACAATGGAAGAAATCTGTGCCTCAACATTCCTGGCAGTCTCTTCACTGGATCATCTGTACTTATCCCTAATCATGGCCTAATTTGGCATGTTCACATCATTTTTTTCCTATTGAAAAGAGACTATTTTCACATCATAGAAATAGGTCTGACTTAGCAATTTTCAGCAAAGAGGGAAAGATATGGGAGAAAGGGAGAGAGAGAGAGAGAAACTGAACTTCTTATTTCTGATATCCCTCTAGATACACAGCTAAAACTCCCAAGGAAGGCCTTAATTGGCCAACTCCTTGGAACAATGACTTTTACCAGACATAGAATGCAGATAACCATGTCAGAAATGTGTATCTAACATAACAGGACAAGTTTGAACCCCATCATGTGTGGTATGTTCCTCACTTACTTACAAGAAAGGAAGGATATCAAGGCACCTCAGAAAGACCACATGTTGACTATGGCACCACCCATGCAGGATGTTACAAACACCTGCTGTACTGCTCAGGACAAAAAGACAATGCTCCTGAGGTTCCTTTAGCTCTTATGTGGCATAAAAGTATCAACAGCTTCCTGGATACTTCCAGGGGGAGCAACTGAGAACCTTAGCACCTGAGAAATATGCAGTAATACCACAGTAAAGACTATCTATAAAATACTGACAGCCTAAACCAGGAGCTGAGTGGAGGTTATGGCTGAGAGGTGGCATTTGTGGTGCCCTGGCAGAAGGAAACCTAGGTCAACAAGAAAGGATGCTGAGCCTCACCAAATTGAAAAAGAGGCAATGTTGTGTTCATCTGCTGCAACTTCAGTTTTAGCCATCAGTAATGCTCCCCATGACCGGGTGGAAAGGAACAAACTTGGGGATTGTTACTGCCTAGTAAAATTCTAATGTGTGTAATATCCTACCTTATGATCAACCATCTCATCCTTCTATGACTCATTTTTGCTTTGCTCTTTACCCTAAAACTTTCCAAGGGTGGTTCTAAGACCACCTGTAACAGTGTCACATAGGGTAACTGGTAAAAAGCAGGCCCCCAAGCTCCTTCCACATACCTACAGAATGAGTTTCTGAAACTATAGCCTTGGAGTCTGTACTTTTGAAAACAAGATGCTCAGCATCTGTGAGTAGTAAATATGTTCTAGTAAGGAATAAATTGCTCTTTCAGTTATTTTTGATGATTAGACTTTTTAAAATTATAAATGCATTAATGGAGCCAAGAGAGGGGTGGTCTGAATATGGGTTATGGGAGCATATCTAGATCCTAAGGCTGCTAATCTGAAGAGGTGGCTTATTTTTGCTATGCTCACAGGGTCCAAACCACAGCAAAAGAGTTATTGTGATATAATAGGTAAGGAAAAAAGAAAATTCCTGGATACACTGATATGGAGAGAGCCATTTGCTGGCCATAGCACAGGGAGGGAAGAGGGGAAATCAAAGTGGGGAGGAAATAACAATTTATTTCTTATGTAGTGGCTAATATGATTAGCTTTTCAGTATGTGTGTTTGTGGAGAGGGGAGCAGCTGGAGACAGCTTTTGATCTCTGGCAGTCTGACTAGAGAATCATCACAACAATGGGTGGAGGCAGCTTTCAGATCTCTGGGCAGGCCAACTGGCTCTTTGAAGTGCTTCCCTCTCTACCTTTTGTGCTAACAGACAATGAAGAAAAAGGCCATGTCCCCAGGGCAAATTGGGCAGGCCTTGAAGTTTCCCCAGTTTCAGGAAGTTAACACAGATGACTGGGTAGAGTTGCACAGTAATCCAGGCTGCATTTCAATGTCTTTCCACCACTCCTTGGCTCCATCTCCATCACAGCCAAATAGCAAGAATGCTTTTCTGCTCCTCCTAATTACAGAAAGCTTCTTCATGGAGTCCTCATCATCTCAAATTATATTCTCTGCTATAACTTTTCTTCTCTTCCATTAAAACTGGCATGAACCCATCCTGTCAAGGCCCTAGTATAAAATAAATTCATACTAAGCTCCAACAACTAATTGAAATACCTAACACGCACTAGGTCATATTTTAAGGACTTTAGTAACTTTTCTGATACTACAATAATCTTGTTATAAGATTGACATTCTTACTTTCTCAAATCACTTAATAGAGGCAATTTACTACTGCTAAATTGCCTACTCTGCTAAAGATGAGATTTATTTGGCAGCTAAAAGAGAATTATGTGGTAATTCTCTGAAAATGCCAGCCTTGCTTTTCCCAAGATCAGCACATTGAAGAGATAAATTTTAAACAATTTAAATGAATGAAAAAATATACCATGTTCATGGATTAGGAAAATATTGTTAAATACCTATTTTTCTAAATTCATCTACTGATTCAATGAAATCCCAATCGAAATCTTAGCAAGATTTCTTGAAGGTATTGTAATCTTATTCTAAAATTTATATAGAAATTCTCATGATGTGCAATAACCAAAACAATCTTGAAAAGAAAAAGTAAGTTGAAGATCTATCATTACCTAATTTCAAGATGTATTGTAAAAGCTACATTAATAAAGACAGTGTGGTTTGGGCATAAAGATAAGCAAATTGATCAGTAGAAACAGGATAGAGTCAGGAAATATGTATACATATATTGTCAACTAATTTTCAACCAAACTACCAAGTCAATTCAATAGGAAAGTAGACTTAACAAATAGTGCTGAAACAACTGGATATTAGTGAGGGAAAAACAAACAAACAAATCTTCAATTCCTCCAATACTTCATACAGAAAAATAAATCAATATAGATCATAGCACTAAATATAAAAGACAGAAAGTCAAAGATTTCCAAAAACTTCATGGAAGGGTATTTTCATGCCTTTAGAGTAGGCAAAGATTTCTTACATGAGACGTTAAAGATCTAACCATACTCTTCATACATCAGACTTTATCAAAATTAAAATTTACTTTTCATTAAAAGATACTATTAAGAAAATAAATAGACTGGGAAACATATTTGCAATACAATATCTGACAAAGAACAAAGATCCAGAATATATAAAGAATATCTTCAAGAACCCAATAGAAAATAGACAAAAGAAAATAATGAATCTTAAACTTCATTCCTTATATAAAAATTAAGTCAAAATGGATCACAGATGTAATGTGAAATGTAAAACTATAAAACTTAGAAAATAACAGAAGAAAATCCTTGAGATTTAGAGATAGGCAAGTAGTTCTTGATATCAAAAGCACAATCTTAAAAGATAATATTTGTAAATTAGACCTCCTAAAAAATGTATGGAATACCTGCTTTATCCAGTTGGTTTAGTTACTATTAAGACTCAATAAGTTTATTGGATGGTAATATGTTGAATTGCCTAATTTTTGCCCATTTTCCCATTAACGTGCATTTTTTTCTTAATAGTATCTAACAACGTTTTACATATTAAGGATACTGATATTAGTCTATCAAATATATTGCAATATTTTACAATTAAACTTTAAATTATTTTTTAATATCTGGTTGATTTTTTGTAACATGGAATTTTGTGTAATTTAGTCAAATGTATTAACTATTTTTTGAAAGCTTTCTAAATGCATATATAAAGATATATGATTTTTTGTGTGTATTAACTTCCCATAGTTCAATTTTTACAAATAAGTATTTTATTTCTCTTGACTTGATTATAAGTTAGGAATCACCCCTCCACCCCCCCCCCCAAAATAGGTCATTATCGGGAAACAATTTGTTGAGCACTCCTTTGTTTAGGCACTGATTAGAAATATCACAAAATTCTCATGCAGACTTGTTGAGAATTTAGCTAAGATACTCCATAGTATTGCTGCCTCAGTATCCATTTTGTTTGACCCAGCAGCCTACAGAACCCTAAACTGATCCTAGCTCTTTATGCAATGTATGACCTAAACAACAACCCATAGAGTCACAAGGAAATGTAAGTTCCCCTTATGATTTCCCCAACAGCATTTGTGATTAATAGTCTTTTCAGCCTCCCAAGGCCTTCCCCTTGTGTATCCCTTAGGAAAGACCTCTGTGGAACTTATTAAAACCCTGCTTTTTTTTTTTTTTTTTTTTTTTTGGTTTGAATTGACCAATTTGGCCTTATCCCAGGAAGCTCCAAAGCACTGTACCCATAGATCCTAATAAAGATAGATGACTTTAGTCCTATCTTTTTCTGCCTGCACGCTGCTTTGACCTCCTCATGTAGCCCCTGTGTCTGTACCATATACTTGTTCCAGGATCTAAGAATAATAAACTTCTCTATTTCAATTTCTCTTGTGCTTTTTTTTTTTTTTTTGAACTGTAGCTTGCCAGCTGGTATCCAGTGCTCCACTTAACAAATGTTAATTTAACAAAGTCATAACACCACTTGACTCTGTTTCTGAACTATATCTGTTTCATTGAATCATCTATTTCTGAACTCACACTGGGGTTATATTTCTCTATTTACTTGATCTTTTTATGTCACTCAGTAAAGTCTCCTGGCTTAACAGCCACCTCCTATGGTAACAGGTTCTCAGTAGTCTAACTCCAAATTTCTTCCAGTGTTTCCAGAAGCCCCAAGTAGGTATCACACATGTAAGCCAATTACCATGTGGCATTGTGGTGTCTGCCCTCTTTTCCCTGCTCTTTTTCCATCTTCCATGTGTTAAGATCCTTACACCACAAAATCTCTTGAAGGAGCTTCAAAGCTACTGCTTTTTACTATGAATTATTGCTGCTTATTAGGAATCATTGAGGGGAGAATTTCTGAATGCTCTCATATTTGGGATGTCAGGATGGTGTTGGGTTGTATAACATAAGTTGACAGGACCTTAACACTATCCCTCTGACTTTGCCATTTTGGTGGGCTTTCAAACTGCTAGTGTCTGCATTTCTAGAGCTGTCTGTAATTGGCTAGAAGCCCTAGACAAATTAATATCCTCAGGAACAGCTCTCTATCAATGACTGATGGGAATTGATGTATAAATATACCAGCTTCCTTGCTTCTTGGGTGGGATAAGGTTTTCCAGAGTTTCCTTTGTAGGAGTCAGCCACCTGTGACAGAGACTTATAGCCATGTTAACAATTTATCCTTCATTGGATATTTTGCTTTCCTGTATTATCTTCCCTCAACTGCTTGCACTTCCTAAAATCACCTAAATAAATTCCTTTTCTTAGATTCTGTTTCTGGAGGTACCTGAACTAATGTAGGCTCTCTCAGAATTTGAGGAGAGAAGGAACTCCTCTAAGGAAGATAATTTTTTGTAGGGAAAATTTTCTAAAGTTATTATTTTGTCTGACATAATTATTCTAATGTTATGTTATTATTTAAAAGGTGGGGATCCCTGGGTGGCGCAGCGGTTTGGCCCCTGCCTTTGGCCCAGGGCACGATCCTGGAGACCCGGGATCGAATCCCACGTCGGGCTCCCGGTGCATGGAGCCTGCTTCTCCCTCTGCCTATGTCTCTGCCTCTATCTCTCTCTCTCTCTGTGTGACTATCATAAATAAAATAAACTGAAACTTTAAAAATATAAAAAATAAAAGGTGGCTATATGTGTTATAATATTTGGACTGACTCAAGGTGTTACTTATTGCTCAGGATGTGCTCATTCATCAATCTCATAGCATATAAAAATTAAATTTTATTTAGTCAACATAGATTCATGCTATGTATCAGACATTGTTTTAGGAGATCCAACCGTGAACAAATTAGATAAAAACCTTTGTCTTCAGAGAATTTATATTTGGAGTATGGGGGCAGACAACAAAAAAGTTAAGGAAAATGCACAACATGTTAGATAATGAACAGTGCCAAAGAGAAAAAGGCAGAGAAGTGGGAGGGGAAATGAGAGGGGGATCTGGGTCACAGTATGCAAAGGATAAAGCAGGAGCTCAGGTAGGATAAAGACCTAAAGGAGAGCAAGTGACCTACTCAAGATATTTAGGAAGAGTTTTCTAGAAAGAGAACAAAATGTGCAAATATGCTAATGTGAGAATGTGAGCTTACAAATACAAAGAGATATAAGTTAAAGAAATAAATACAGAGCAGATCAAGGAACATAATTTAAGCCAGTTAAAGGACTTCTATTCCAATTGTTTATTCTGTTAATTATTTTGTTCAAGAAAGTCCTCTGTATCCTCACTTATGTAATTACTTTTTTGTTTATTTCATCTCCTTAGCATGCTTGAGCTATCCAAGGTTGAAAGAGTTGTGCTAAAATATTCTTCTAATGTTATGATTTTGGCGAATTTTCTTTATTTTTCTGATTTTTGCTTTCATTTCAATTCCATTTTATTGGGTACATAAAAGTAAAGTTTTTTTTTTCAATATAATTTGAAAATTTTATATACTATTGCAACTATCTCCAAAACAGGTTATAGAGAAACATAATCACCACACAAAATCTCTTTTTTACAGTTTCCAATAAATTCTACTCACTTACCCAAAGACTAACACCCCATTATAGGCTGGTTATTACAAATAACCAGTGGGATCATATAGTATCTACTTTTGTTTGAGCTCCTTTGATCCACATATTGTGGGATTTTGTTGCTTTTTTTGTATGTCTGTGTTTGTGTGTGAAATCTGCACTTTATTTTTTAGGTTTTTATTTTAATTCCAGTTAGTTAACACACAGTGTTATATAGTTTCAGGTGTACAATATAATGATTCAATAGTTCCATACCTCACCAAGTCAAGATTTCATTCTCTTTTATTGCTGAGTAATATTCCATTCTGTGTGTGTGGTGTGTGTGTGTATAGTCATGCTATGTCTTTTATGCAATGTAATATTTTTCTGTGAATTCTATTTTGCCTGATATCAATATTGCTACTCATGCTTTCCTTTTGTGTGTATTTGATTTACCTGAATAGCTACACTCATTCTTAATCTTTTGTTTATTTTAGTTGTAGCATGTATTATTGTATATTGATAACTTTTACTATTTTTTCTTTAATTGTCTTTTAGTGGTATTCTGAAGATATCTTTGTCCTATTTTCCCCTTAGTTTGGAAATATGTATCTTCTCTTGCACTAATGATCACCTTGATTAAACTAAAAAATATCATAGCCCACCTGTATTTCCCCATCAAGAAAAGGGAATATCATGTATGTAGGATGACAAATTTTGCCAATTTTTACTTTTTCACTATAGTCATCATAAGCCACATTCATATACTTACCCCCTGAACCTACACATTCAAACAAATGCACATGTGCAAACACACACACACACACACACACACACTTTATATTTGCTATTTTGTACAACTGGAATTGCACCCATTCACCCTGTTTTTTGCATTGATGAGAGTGGGTCTTTGGATCTCAGACCAAAATATCACGAAGGAGCTGTCTCCTCAAAGGGTGAAGTGTAGGGCCATTTTGTCTCCTAAATATTGAGTTCTTTGGATGACACTTTAAACTGAATACACTCTTGCAACAAGATTGTAACAGCAGCAGTTCAGAGAGATGTGAGACAGTTTAAAGGAAATTGTATGCAGTGGAATATTCCTTTTATTATTCAAAGCTGTTTATCATTCTTATCTTGTTGAGTATGTGGGCTGCTCTGACTTGCCTTTTTAAATCTAGACTGTTGATTGGATCTCTGTCACATTGTGTTTCCTTATTAAAAGTCTGCCCACTACCTATGGTGAGCCACACCAAGGGACAGATCCCTTTGTGGCAATCATGTGAGGGACAGGCAGGACAACATTGCAGCCTGAAGTATCTGGGTGTCTAGAAATCCCTCACTAGCAGCTTTCTTAGGGAGATAGGAGGTTCCTAACTTTTCCTTCACTAAGCTCTGTGCCTAATTGTACTACTTAATCCTTAAAAAAGCCCTATGATAGGATTGATGTTATCATCCCCATTTTACACATAAGATATTGAGCCTCAAAGATACCCAATTCAAGTAAGCTAGAGGCAGATAGTGGATTCAAAACTCTGCATGTGTGGCCTCCAAAAGTTGTACTTTTCTCTAATGATACTTTTAAGAACAAGGAGGAAAACAGTGGATTGGGACCATCACCATTAAGTAACCACAGAATGGTGTTTATGAGCTTCCATAGATTCAGCTTATTTTATTTACCCACAGCTGTCCTTCAACCATTTGAGAAAACAAATGCCCCGGATTTGGAATCAGTAGAACCAACTTCTGACACTTATAAGTTCTGTAATTTTGAGCAAGTTACCAAGACTTCAATTTTCTTTGTCTGTGAAATGAAAAGTTCAGTCCAATTCAGGGATTTTCAGACTGCACTCTGAAGCCCTCTAGAGGTGGGAGGTGTGAATGAGGGATGGCTAAGGTGGCTGCTCTGAGATCTTGCTGCTTTTTTATTTGATTTGTTAAAGCCTCTGTATATAAAACTTCATTTGAAAATATAGGCCTCCCTTCTACAGAATACTTGGGAGTGAGTAGGTGGGTGAAGGACTCTGTAAGAGGAGATCAGAGTGTTCAGGCTTTTGTAGAACCAAGGCCTCACCAGCTCTAGCTCCTACTCTCCTGCCTAGCCTTGGCTGCAAGGCAACTGACTTGGATGAGAAAAGGAGCCAAATAGAGGCAAAGTGTAAGAACTGGTGTAATTAGGAATGAAAATGGATCCTAAGAAGCAGCCCCAGGGACAGTGCTGGCAATCACCAATCAAGTCCAAACTGAGTAAGGAAAATGCAACTTAGTTCTTCTCTGTGTTAATGGGGAAGAGATTAGGGAGGAAGCAATGGGCAAGGGCACAACCTAGAAGTAAAGAGAATAATATGGACAGCAAAAGCATATTTTCAGGCAAAGCCATAAAGAGAGAGCCTATGTATGCCTCACAATCCAAAAATAATGTGCCCAAGCCCAAGATGGCGGGGGGGGGGGGGGGGGGAGGAAGTAGTTGTCATAACTTTTGAAAATGCATTTTATTAGCAATGCATATTTAAAAGTCTAAGTCCTGGTTATACTTCTTTAGTGAAAGCATTAAATCATAACTTTCTGTTTAGAAAATAAAAACAAAGAAAGAGTCCCAGTTCCCTCTAGTAAGAGACTCTCTCTATCTCCAGATAGTTATCTGCATTAAATTTATATTTCCTTATCCTATGCCAATGAGGAAGAATGTCAGGGACTGGCTAAATTGTCCAGGCTGAAGCCATTAGACAGTGTGTCAGAGAATAACAGGAACAAAGCCATGTCTTCTGTTGTGGCTTAAGGACAGACCATCTAGGATGGGATGGAAAATGTACCCAGAAGAGAACAGAGAAATGCAGGCACCTAGAAGATCCAGACAATAAATAGTATAAAAACTACCTGACTGATTGAGATAGAGACCTCAGAAGAAAGGAGAAAGTCTTACACCATAGACCCTTTAAGGACACATATTTTTCCTGCTTCTTGAACCATGGCCCACATTTCCATTTTCCACTGGGCCCCATGAGTTATATAGCCAGCTTTGCCTGCAAATATGTAGGGTTTATGGGAAAAATAAAATATGATTCTTCCTTTTGGGGAAATCCTGTTTCCTTTCATTTCTTAAGCACTCTCCTGTGAGCCCACTTTCCCAGAATGCTTTCTTGAATGACAATGGAGTTTTATGCTCATTTGTTAGGACATTGAACTGTCAAGGTCAATTCTCCCTTTTTGCTCTTCTCCATCTCTAAAATACTAAGAAAGTGGTATTAATATTTTGCACTCTTATTTGCATGCCTTTGTTTTCCACACTAAAATAGCCATTTGAAATTGTGGTCTGTAGGATGTAGAAGGTCCTCTTTTCCAAAACTTTTCTTTCTTCCTGCCATTATTTTGCTAAGGAATAAAAATTTACACTATTACTTGTTTTAAGTAGGGTGAAAGAATGGCATGTCTTTTCCTTCTCATATATCCATAATTATCTGCCTCTTCTGGTAAGATATATGTACCCATCTTAACAAGTAGCTTCTTGAATCCTACCTGCAGTTCTATTTTCATCCTTGTGTGTGGGAACCATAAAGTGTATGTTGGAAAGCTCTTTAAGAGAGTCTGTTAACTGGAATATGTGAGAACATTGCAGTGCCTACACCACTGCACAGCCTTGACTGCCCTCTGCCAAAACAATTGGCCATTTCTACAAGCAAAAAACAAAACAAAAAAAATGAAATATACAAGGTAGCCAAGTTAGTTGTTTTATGATGAAAAAATCACTGGCTCAGTGGGTCCTGGCCTTACCACTATAGCCATGACAAGATAATTAACTTCCCTGGGTTTAAAACCTGAGAAAATAAAGATTATAATCTCACTAAGTGGCTTGAATGTTATAGTGGGTCTTTATTTTTTTCATTTGCCCAGTATCCATCCTCTGTACTTCAATTTTCCTTTAAAGAAATATAGCTCCCATAGGCACGTAGGTGGCCTTGCCGGTTGAGTGGCTGATTCTTGGTTTGGGCTCAGGTTGTGATTTCATGGGTTGTGGGATTGAACCCCACTGAGCCCTAGGCTCCATGCTCAGCAGAGAGTGTGCTTGTCTCCAGTTCCCTATGCCCCTCCCTCTACTCCTGTGCTCTGAAATAAGTAAATGAATCTTAAAAAAAAAAAAAAAAATAGCTCCCAGAAGTCCTTGGGCCACACTTACTCAGTTTTGTGCTCTACCACATGCCCCATTTGGCAGCTTTTTTCTGAAGGCACTGCCCTTGGTTTATTTGGTCTACTAGTACATATTGCCTTGCATGCCCAAAAAGACAAAAGTGCCTGGGGATTTACAATCCCCTCTCTCCAGAAAAGGCCTGTAACCAATGAGAGTGGGTACAGGACTATGAAATCCTGTTCAGATGTCTCTAGGCTCCATTTACATCTTGCATCTCCCTTACAGAATCAGGCTGAAGCTACCCCAGACATAAATTTCCTCGGATCCCACTCCTGGTTGATTTGTTCTCTTCCCTTCCCACATCCATATAAGTTTTTCCCAGAAGCACTTAAAGTATCATTTATAAATAAATCCTCATCTCAGGGGATGCTTCTGGAGAATTGAAACTAAGAGAAGCACCATGCCCTCATGATTGTAAGAAGCTTTGGGGGAACTGTTGGTCAAGTGCAGTATTCCACAGATCAAGAGTGGCTTGTGACCCAAAGCACCAATCAGACCCTCTCACCTGGGAATTTGCATTTTCACTGGATGACTCAGTTGAAGAAGCTGGTTCCCATGGTCATAATCTAAAGATACTAATCAATCATTCCCACTTTTCAGTCCCCCGACAACAGTGATTCTTGTTCTCCACAGCCTTCATCTTTCCAACTTTCTTCTTTCTGTGAGCTAAACTTATACTCAGAATAAACTATGTTTTTCTATTGCATTATTGAGAATTGCTTGTCAACAAATAGCCCTGACACAGAAATCAAATAAAATAACAAAGAACTGCTTTGTCAACTGTGAGTATTCCTCTGAAGTCATCTGTTATTATTGCAAAAACAGTCCCACTTAGTGCTATCTTGCTATTCACTGTATTGGTTATTTGACATTACAAAAAAAAAAAACTGTATTTGCCTTTTCTTTGCTTTTACTTGTGCATTGCACAGTTTCAGTAGTTGACAGCACAACTTTCTGAAACTACTAAAGACAGCAGTGCATACTTGGTCAGAATTTTTATTTATTGGTGTCAATATTAACATCTTCCATAAATAGAATAAGGTGATTCCAGGGATCCCTGGGTGGCTAGCGGTTTGGCGCCTGCCTTTGGCCCGGGGCGCGATCCTGGAGACCTGGGATCGAATCCCACGTCGGGCTCCCGATGGGTGGAGCCTGCTTGTGTCTCTGCCTCTCTCTCTCTCTCTGTGACTATCATAAAAAAAAAAAAAAAAAGAATAAGGTGATTCCAGACATCTGTGCTTTATATTTGCGAATTTATCAATTTTTGGCATAATTTTCAGGAGCATGTTGGTTGTTGCAGAAGAGATGACAGATATAATTCCTTAGCTGTATATCCAGGAAATCACCATTAGCTGGTTTCTAAATGTTTTCATTAATATTTCTGATACTTCCAGCCCAATTTCTGGATTTGCAAACAACTATAATTTATAGTAGGTATCTGTAAATAAAATATTCATAATAATAATAACTTTTGTCTTTTATAGGTGCTTTGTAATTTATTGATAATTTTAGGACATCTCGAGACATTTTTATGAGCTTAGCTGCAGTTGCAAAAAGAAAATTAGAGCTTTTCAGATGAGAAAAATAGAGTTCAGAAAACTTGTCATTTTTAAATGCTTTACAATTGTTACATGACACTATGTTTTCATCTTTTCAGTCTTCTGAATTTACCATCTGTTTATTTCTGCATAATAAACAACCCCAAAACTTAATGCTTAAAACTAAAATGTAATAATATCACTCATGGTTCTGTGGGTTCGCTATACTTGTTTGGTATTTCTGGATTTTCTCATGTGAGTATAGTTAGATGGTGGTTTTAGGGTTCTGTCTTAGCTCAGACTGTTGTTTAAAAATACAGTAAACTGGGTGGTTTAAACAACAGATATTTATTTATTACATTTCTGGAGGCTGAAACATCCAAGATTAGATAACAGATTTGGATCTTGTGAGGGCCCTCTTCCTTGCTCATAAATGACCACCTTCTGGTTGGATGTTCATATGGTCTCTCCTTGCTGCAGAGAAATCTTCTTTTCCTCTTTTTATGAGATGCTAATCCCATCTGGAGGACCCCATCCTTAATCTAATAAATTTATCCAATCTAAGCTTAATTATCTTCAAGAGATCCCATTTCCAAATAGCATCACATTGTAATTTAGGGCCTCAACATATGGGTTTTGGGAGGTCACGTTCAGTCTATAGCATGCTCCAAATACTAAGATTGCAAAGAAGAAAAAGCAAAAGCTTCTGACTTCTTAGACTCAAACCTGGGTATAGGCCTAGTGATACATCCACTGTATTCTGTTTGTCAGAACAGTTGCACAGTCTGCCCATATCAGAAATGTGAAGACATAGATCTCATCTCTTAATGGGAGCAGTGTCAAACACTTTGTGGCCTTTTTTACTTGGCCACATCATCTTAAACTCTATCCCTGGGATTTAAAGTCAGTCAGTACTTTCACAAGGATATGAAAAAGCTAAACATGAATTGAAAAATTTCCCAAACTTGAAACAGAAAAAAAATAAGATAATCCATTTATTTGGAAATCATTTTTTTCCCCTCATGTGGACGTTTTGTCTTTTGTCCTGACATTTCAAGATACCAGTTGATGGCTTTACTTTCTGTTTTATAAAAGGATTCCAGGGTGTGGTTTAAAAAACTATATAGCTTAAGCCTGATGTATCAAGACTCATTTTTTGTGTGTGTCAGAAGTACAGGCCAAATCAGATTTTCCTAGGATGACATCTAATATATGAAAATTAGAGGGAATCTATTTTTTTTCCAAGTTGGGTTCTGCCTCTCAGTGTTTTGTTATTATTATCTGCACAATACAAGAAATGGATGATAGATTCCACTACCTCCATATCACAGAGCTTAGTTGGAACAGATGATTCCTGAAAAAGCCAGGAAAAGCAAGGATGTTATTTTCTTTCCTGTTGTTTGGGATTTTTCTGTTTTGTTTTGTTTCTGTGAGCATTTAGCATAATTTCCATAAGGTAAATATAGATTTAATGATGAGAATGACCAAAGAGGAAGTGTTTGTTATTAAGAGTGGAAATTACATTCTTTGTCTAGTTTCCTATATATAAATGTCACAGTTGGTGGATTAATGAGGTGGGTTGGTTAGAATTCAGTTCTACTGCAACCAAAGTTATCTGTAACTCATTAGTATTTGTATTTGCCAAAGCAATCACCATACAATTAAGTGCAATGCACCAGTTAAGAGTGGGGGCTCTAGAGGTGCCTGGGTGGCTCAGTTGGTTAAGCATCTGCCTTTGGCTCAGGTCATGATCTCAGGGTCCTGGGATCAAGCCTTGCATTGAGCTCCCTGCTCAGCAAGGGGTCCTTCTGACCTCCCTCATGCCCTAATTGCATTCTCTCTCTTTCTCAAATTAATAAAATATTTTTTAAAAGATCCAGCTTTCTATGACCATATAGAATAAAATTGATCAAGAGTTCCATACTCCCTAAGTGGGATTACTTTTGAGACCAGACAAGGTTTAGTGTCTACCATAGATTCAAAATCTGAAAAAGAGTTACTGATCCCTCCTTATCAACTAGCCACTTTCATTTGGCTTTAATTCCCCCCTGATTTTTCTTCTGTTGAAAAATGTCAACATGAATAGAACATTTAATCAGCTTATCTCCCTTCCTAATTTTAATTCCAAGTCAGGGGCATGATAGATGAAGTGAACCCCATATCCAATGAGCTGGTGGTGATTTTGATTTTTCTACTGGCTGCCCAAGGGAAGGCAGCAAATGTTGGAGAAGACTAAAGTTATTTTAATCAAGCACAACTTTTATGTTCTTTTAGGTAAACAACAGTAAACATTAAAAGGTTTGAGGTAAGTAAAGACTGGCTACTTCCTTACTCCTTACTAGCTAGCATGCTCCACAACTTTGCCATCTGACTATAAAAAATGATGTCTCACACCACAATCTATCAGGATATAGACATGCACATAGACAGGCACACAACAGATAATATAAACTGTCCCCTGAGCTTGGTAATATTCCAATGCTGTTACATTTATATGCTCCCATGTAACATTAAAGATTTAATTGTGTTAGACACAGAAATTTCCAAAGATGAGATTTGGTGCCTTAGAGTCAACATCAAAAATCAGAAAGACTCTTAAACAAATGGTTTGGTGCATCTGGGTGGCTCAGCTAGTTGGGTGTCTAACTCTTGATTGATTTTAGATCAGGTTGTTGTCTTGGGGTTGTGAGATTGAGCCTCACATCAGGCTCTATTGTCAGAGAGAAATGAGATTGGGATTCTCTCTTTCTCTCTCTGTCTCTGTCTCTCTCTCTGTGTGTCTCTCTCTCTTTCAAATGGATAGACAGATCTTTAAGAAAAATAAAACAAAAAACACAAATGGCTGACCAAGGTGGGGACTAGAATGAGACAAGCAAGGCAAGTTTAGGATATCACTTACTCTCAACCACTCATCATGTACTTGCATGACCCTCAAAACTAGCATCTCCTTAATTTTTTGCAGCCTAGCTTGCCTTACTCTAATCCAGTCTGGACATGGAGTCATTTAAAAACCAAGCCAAAAAGAGCCATCTTTATCAGACTGGTCAACAACTACCATTTTTCACTATTAAAATCCCTTACATTTGGTGTATTGATTAATAGAACATTGGTTACTGATTAAGTACAGACATCAGAAGCAATAAAGCAACTGCCCCTGGAGTGTGGTTTTTTTTTTTGTTTGTTTGTTTTTGTTTTTTTATGATTCCAGTTAACTACACTTAAGCTATGAATTCTTGTGTAGCAACTGACCAGAAAGTTAAATCTTAAACTAACTAGTATATGTATTGTGTTACATTGTCTATGCTGAAATATTTTAAAATAAAGGTGTTATAACAAGTGTGATTATCCCAGGAGGTTATCAGTTGTATATTGGTCTCAAAGAGATCTCTGGGGTGGGGGTGGGGGAGTAGAGATGATGTATACAGTTTACTCTCCATCCTCTTACTTATAAAGTACTCTCTAGCCTTCTGCCTCACACCTGGGTCTATATTGCTGAGGTGTAACTGATAATGTATTATTTATTTAGTATTTGAACTCCAAAATTTCCGGGCATATACCTTCCCCTATTTTTCCCTCCCTTTCTTCTATTTCTTCTCTGAAACCATAGGGGTTTAAGAAAACATTTCCCACTACAAAATGCGGACAATTTGCCCAAGATTTTATAAACTTCCATTCACTCAGATGTGTGGCTACCAGACCCCTCTCTTGCCCTTAATTCTAACCTTTCTCCCAAGGAAGTGACTATACACAAAGACCCACTAATTTGTCAAGTAGTCTGGCTATATCATTTGCAAACACTTTCCTCCAAAGGCAGTAAATTGGATGCTGAGAGGATCTGGCCTGTGTGTCATCTGTATTTATTTTTATTTCCTTACATATTTATTCAAAGAGAAAACTATTTACCTTTGCATTGCCATGGTTCCTATTGCCATGGCAGCTAAGATCTTGTATTGCAAAGATGAGACAGAGAGACGGAGACAGAGAGACAAAGAAAAGAGAGTGAGATTGTTTATTAGCAACAAGATTGCAGAGAAATGTTCACAGGCCTCTGGAGCAATACTTCAGATAACCAGGGGTTTTGGCAGGTGGAGCTTACCTGCTGAGAGTGCTTGATTGACTGGGTCTCTACCCCATCTTGATGAAAAACAAGGAGATAAGATAAAATGTTGGAAAAGTAATTAGTGTTCAATAGGGTCAGCTTTCATCTTTCTTTGATGGTGCCCTTTAAAAAAAATGATGGTTCTTTATGTGCTTAATTAAAATTTGGAATGGCTATTCACCTCCATAAATCATTTCTGCTGCCCAGGGAAGCAGTGGTGACAGTGGCAGTGAGGGGTAACTAGGGTTACACTGAATTCCCTGGGGCTGAAAACTGAATGCTATTTATTGGAGCACTGGAAGGACATTTTCTATGCTGAGAGCTTTATTTCACTCTGTAGTCGTTGAGAGCTGAGAGATTTCCAGCCGATGCTTTAACTGGCTGATTTTCTTTCAGAGGCGAGCTGAGAGAGAAGTGCATACAGAACAGCAGAGATTGAATGGCTTGAATCATCACCTAGGTGATCAGTTATAATGCCAGATTGTCTCTAAGGGACTTAGAGATGAAGCTTTCTTTTAAAATTTCCAAGTAAGTTTCCCAGTGTGTCCTTAAAAGCAGAGGTGTGGTTAAGTCCAGTACCCCATTTCCCAGGGTAAGTTACTGAGGCCCAGATGGAATGGGATGTTTTCAGAATTACACAGCAAATGAATGATGGGAATGAAAAGACAAAATAATGTCCTGAATTTTGGACTGAATTGAGGATCAGAGTCAACAAACCAAGCTTTTATTCCCTGAGCAACTCTGGCTTCAGTACAAGAATTTAACAAAAACATATCGGCTCCCATAATCCTTCACTTTGTTCTGTTGGAGCATCTCTGAATGGGGACATTGCCCTCGGTCTGGTCAGTACCACACTGGGTTGAACACTGGCTTCTCTTCGGAATTCTCTAGTATAATAACCTTTATTTTCCCTCACAGAAGTGGGTGGAATATTAAGGTCCACATTAGTGCCTCTTCCTGCAACCACCCAAATGTCACCACGCACCTGCCTGAGTTCTTTGTCATCTTTCCTTTTCTCTCCACTTCAATTTTTCTTTGATTTATCCCCCAAAGCTTTCTCCTAGGCTATTTGGCAGCATTTCCTCTCTCATCAAAAGAGAGGTGGGTCTTTCTTGAGTGAGCTCTCAGAGCTGACCTCCTTTTTGAGACATCCATTTACATGCATGAGGCCACTGATGACATCAGTAGTGTTGCAGTATTGAGTCACATTTTGGGTTTTATCTAGAAGAGGTTCAGAATATAAATGTTTTCATGAGAAGTATGGGCCAATTTCTGATTCAGGAGGAGAAATATTGTAGAAGAAAAAATTTAGGAACATAAATTGGCTCCTTGGTTTCCTCAGGCATTTTCACTCACTTATTTAATATGAATGCATTAAGCAACATATGAAAAACAGTTTCGGTGCTAAGCAAAAATCACTACAGTCCCTCTCTTCCAGGAGCTTATAATCTGGCTAAAATAGAAAGCAGTATCAGGCAAATATAATATGAATCAAATAAATAATATAGACAAGGTTCTACACAGAAGCTCAAAAGCACACAGAATGGAGAGCTGGAAAAGACTTTGCCATCAGCTGCAGGTAAATTAAAATAGAATTGATTCACAACCATTTATATACATTTAAAATACATGTACAAAATAGCACTACTTTTCAAGGACATATGGGTTTATTCACCTACAACAAACACATTAGTGTGGGAGCCTTTGTGTAGGGAGAAAAGGGAATGGGATGAGGTGTAAGTAGAAAACAAAATAAGAGGAAGACTTTGCTCAAATCAGTGATTATAATGTACTATGAAATGCAAATAACTCAATTTCCTGCTTCATTTCCAGTTTCAATAGGAATAAGAAAAGGAAGACAGAAAAAAATTAAAATAAAACCAGCAAATATCCCAAACAAAAGCAAAGTGTACTCTGTATAAATCTAATCTGTAGGACTGAATAGAGGCTTATGATAGCCTTCAAATGCCAGTAGTCTTAGGCTGTTCTGGAACAATAATGTCCATATAAAGGAACTCATCCTTTCACTGGATGGGGTTGATTGCGTGTGGAGTATCTATTTGGTTCTGGTAATGAATTTATAGGGACATTGACAATATTGACTATGATCTGAGAGTGACTAAATTCCTCAAAGGAGATGTGGGAGAGACCATTAAAGGAAGAAGAAATGTCTGTCCTAACACAAGGAAAGGAGGCTGCCTCCTCAAGTTTTCTGCTATGTTTGTCCTCAGAGACCCCAGTGGTGTCATGTTTACCAAGGTAATCATAACTTTCCTAAAGAAGTAGTCTGGAGGGTGAAGCACATATCTGCCTTCATTAGCCAAGGAAATGTTGGAAAGCATCTCCCTACTGGCTTACTGATGTCTTACATACCAGAAGGAGATAGGTATTGAAAGCAAATCCCCCTGGTTGAGAAAATACAGGAGTAATTCATAGAGAGAAAAACTAGACTATTTTCAGAGTGCTTCCTGAAGGTAACTTTTGATTTATCAAAAAGAAAGAAAACCTTCTACAGAAACAACCTCAGAGCCAATGGTATGTGTTTGCCTATGTATGTGTGTGTGTGTGTACATATTTATTACAAGGAATTGGCACTCAATTATGAGGACTGATTAGTCCCAACATCTGCTTTTGGAAAGTGAGACACCCAGGAAAGCTGATGATACAACTCCAGTTCAAAGCCTGAGAGCCAAGAGAGCTAATCTAGTAAAATGCTAGTGGGCTTGACACTACACCTTGTTGAGAAGAAACCCTGTCCTATTCTGTGAAGCCACTTATTCAACTTGCAAGTTTTTGAAAAAATTAAACACCTTGAGTTGGAAGAATCAGCTTGCTGCATTAGATTTCACGTGTTAATAAATTTCAAATTAAATGCCACCTCTAGGCCAGAAGTAAAAGGCTGCGAATGAAAGAGGCAGTGCCAATTCTTCCTTCCAATCAATTTGGAAAAGGTGCTTTTCTCCACTTGGCTGGATTCCTTGTTTTTTTGGTTCCAGCCTACACACACACACACACACACACACACACACACACACACACTTTTGTTTTTTTCTAACTGTGCCTATATTTCTGCCCCTGCACGTGTTTTGCCCAAAGTGACTTCTTAAAAAGCATTTTAACAGCAAATGCTGGTGTGGGTAGCTGGTTAATGGCAGAGGAATGGAATGAAACTGCAAATTATAGACTTTGAGAATGTTAAAGGGAACTAACCTTCTATCCCCACCTCTCCATATATCCAAATTCTACTAATTCCTTATGACATCCTCTTAGGATCTCTTTTGTCCTCCAGTAGATTCCTAAGGTAGTAAGTAGATTAACGGAGTATTTAACCATATACTCTGCCAAATGCCTCCAGGATGTGAATCTCATTTCCCCCAACAGAACTGTAAGTCTCCAAAGGCAGAAATTTTGACTTCTATTTTTTCTGCCTTTCCTTGTACTACACTTAAAAACAGTACACAGTAGAACTGTAAACACTTAGTAATAGAATTCTGGGAATAGTGGGAGGTAAAGGGGAAGATTTTGACCTAAATTCTAGCTACATAAAATCTAACAGTGGGTTAAAGATAAAAAAAACATACACAACTTTAAGGAACATTCCCTCAGGCAGATACATGCAATCACATTGTCTATATCTAGTTATAGAATGGAGAATGCTGAATTGTCTGACTTCTTGAAAGATGGTGATTTTCTCTAATCTCTTTTCATTTATATAGCACTAGTACCTTTCAGACTTTCAAAGCACTTCCATCAACATTATGGGTCAGGAAACAATGAAAAACTTTAAAACTCATGAAAGAACTTTTCTGCTGGGATAGAAGTTAATATGAACTGTGACTTTTGCTCATTAAGCATGCTTACTTTTTTTCTAATTTGCTACTCTCATTTGTCCATGCATGTATTCAATGCATTATTGTGCACCTGACTGCATACAATGTGCCAGGCCCTGTGCTAGGCACTGAGAATACTCCAGTAAGACAGACAGACAAAGACCCTATGTTCATGGAGCTTACTGCATCTGAAAGTTGAATGATAAATAGGAAACATGTATATAAAAAAGTGAGCATTCCTCTCCATCCCTTACTCCCACCAAGGAAAGTAATGCTCTCTTTGTTGAACTTTTGTTCTGAGGTTCTTTCCAAAACCATGGGACCAAACTTCCAGAAGCTTGCAAAGACATTTATTTCTTGGTACTAACAATGTCTCTCTATTATTTTACATCTAAACAAGAATTCTGAAGGAAATTTCTAAAAAGCCAGTCCTTTGACCCTATCAAGACCTACAGTCTCCAGATTATTTAAATTCCCTACCTGGATTTACTTTCTCCTATCCTCAGCTAGACCTCATGGTTTATTTTATTATTTTCTCTCCTTTTCACTTAAAACTCTTTGTCACCTATCCTGCAACCAAACCTTGGGTTAATATAATCAGTTTCTCTACACCTGTTCCCAAACTACTGAGGAAAATCATATAACCATACAGATTAGAGACACTACACATTCATCCTCTCCCAAAAATCTATCTATCTATCTATCTATCTATCTATCTATCTATCTATCTATCTATCTATCGTCATCATCTATCCTTCATCTACTCATTGCGTTATATCCCTTTCTCTGATTTCTACTCTTCCCTTTTTATTTTTTTCCCTTGAAGTCACATTTTGAGACAGATTGTCCACATTTACTGGAAACAAATAAGTAACTGGAAATAGTTACTCATCTATCTTCCACTTGAGCTCCAAATCTCTATAATCTATTTTCAGCTTCTATCACCTCATGCAACCGCTTCTCCAAAGGTCACTCATGACCACATTATTCCAAAACCAATCTGTCATCATCTTTCTTGATACTGCTAAAACATTCAAATACTTCACTCTCCTCCCCCCCCCCCAAAAAAATCTGGCTTATTTGTGATCACTCATCTATTCCTCCCTCCAACTTTCACTGCTCCATCTCAGTTTCTCCTTAGGGGTCTTCTTCCTGTTTTTCCTTTTATTATCTTTTGAATATGAGTGTTACCCCAGTTTCCTCTTCAATCCATTGTTCTCTCTCTCTCTTCTCTCATATATATATGTATATATATATATATATATATATATATATATATATTATATCCAAAGGTCCAATTCCTCCTTAGATTCTGATGTTCCCAAAGCTTATCTTCAGGTGAAAACTCTTTCTAGAGCTTCAGTACCATCTGTCTGCTGGGCATCCCTACTGAGATAGGCTGTAGGCATCTCAAGCTCTGAACATCCAAAAATGAATCTACTCTTTCTTCCTACAGATATGCTCTCCACAAATATGCCCAATGCACATTTGGTACCTAAAAATAGGTTTTTATTTTTAAAGACTGTTTATTTATTCATGAGAGACACAGAGAGAGAGAGAAGCAGAGACATAGGCATAGAGAGAAGCAGGCTCCATGCAGGGAGCCGGATGCGGGACTCAATCCTGGGTCTCCAGGATCACGCCCTGAGCTGAAGGCAGACGCTCAACCACTGAGCCACCCAGGCGTCCCTAAAAACAAGTTTTGAATGAGTAGAGAGGACATTGAACTTGGAATCACCGAGTAACTTATCCAATGTAATAGCTCCTGATTCTATATAGATCTTTCAACAGAGATCTTAATTTTAAGAACTTAGAAAAATCCACAGTCCTTCACTATCTGCTTCTTTAAAAGCTTCTCCAACAGTTTTGTTGAGAATACTGTTGCTGAGATAAGCTTTATTATATGGAGTCCCTCGGCTGGATTCCAAGAGTATGGTGGTTTCTCTGAGTAGACACAGTAAGTCAGGAGTACAGCAGGCAATACCGCTGCTTTGAATTCCTGTGTCAGGCAGTGTGTGATAGCTTATCCTCACAGCCCACTAGCACTCAGAGCCTTGCTCTTGCAACTCACAGGTGAGATTTATTTGGATGTCTTTAGCAAGTGATGGAAGGATCCAATCCTTGGATGTACCCTATTAATTTGTTTAGCCTGTCAGTATTATTCTGATTGTTTAGTGCCATCATCACAGGCTACAAGATGGAAAATAGGCGAAGCAGCTAATAAGTTAAGAAAACTCTGATTAAGTTTCGAGAGGACTCAATGAGCATTGTACAGGTTAATTGAATTTTTATAGATTAATTCCCCTTTCTGGATTCTAAAAGGTTGCTCTGTTTCAGAGCCCACTGCCAGACCAGTGATGGGAGAAATTAGAAATCCCAAACTAAATAAATGCCCCTGCTTTTCATCTGGGAGATCATAATGCACAAAGCAGCAAATATGAGATAAATAAGGAAGAAGTAATAACTGAATTCTAAAGTTACATGGACATAGCAATAGTCATATAAGGAACACTTCTGATGTAATAATGAATAATCAAGCAAACTGAGGAATTGTTGGCTTTAAAGCTTGAAGAAGTTTTTTCTAGAGCTGAAACAAAACTCCTGATAAATCATCCCAATAAATGCATTCTAGGGAAACCCTAGGGAACTAAGTCATATTGGAGTTTTCCATAAATTAAGAAGCAGATATGGGGAAAATATTTTACCAATTGACTTTTTTTAGAGAAGGTTTAAGCTTATGGAAAACTTAATCACAAGTTAAGGAGAGTTATTATAGGCTTTCTCATCCCCTACCCCTCCAGACACACACACACACACACACACACACACACACACACATAGCTTCTACTACTATCAGTACCTTATATTAGTGATATATTATTACAACTGATGAGCCAGTATTAATACAGTATTATGAACTAAAGATCACAGTTTATATTAAGGCTCACTCTATACAACAATGTTGTATAGTCTAGAGGTTTTGACAAATGGGAAACAGCATGTATCTACTACTACAGTATCATACAGAATAGTTACACCATGCTAGTATTCCTCTGTGTTCCACTTGTTCACTCCTTCCTCACTCTTCCTAACCTCTGGAAACCACATCTTTTTACTGTATTCATAGTTTTTCCTTGTCCAGAATGCCACAGAGTTGCAGTTTTACAGTATGTAGCCTTTGAAGATTGGCTTCTTTCACTTGAAGTTTTTCCAAGAATTTTCAGAGCTTGATAGCACATTTCTTTTTATTGCTGAATAATATTCCGTTGCATGGATGTAAAAACATGTGAATCCTTTTGAATCCTTATAGCTTTTTAAAAACTCCAGTATAATTGACATACAATGTTATATTAGTTTCAGGTGTACAATATGGTGATTCAGCAATCCTATACATTATTCAGTGCCTGTCACAATAGGTGTTCTCTTAATCTTCACCTATTTCACCCATCCCCCCACCCACTTCCCCTCTGGCAATCATCAGTGTGTTCTCTCTATTTAAGAGTCTGGGGGGATCCCTGGGTGGTGCAGCGGTTTAGCGCCTGCCTTTGGCCCAGGGCGCAATCCTGGAGACCCGGGATCGAATCCCACCTCGGGCTCCCGGTGCATGGAGCCTACTTCTCTCTCTGCCTCTCTCTCTCTCTGTGTGACTATCATAAATAAATAAAAAATTTAAAAAAAAAAGAGTCTGGGGTTTTTTATGTTTGTCTCCTTTTTTTTTCTTTGTTTTGTTTCTTAAATTCAATGTATGAGTGAAATCAGATGGTATTTGTCTCTCTCTGACTAAAAATATATATATTTTTAATAATAGATCATAGACCTCTCCAGGAGCTAGGAAATCTTAACCCTTTCTCCTTTCTCCAATGAGAAAGGATGGTGTAGAATTCATTTACTGTGACAAGGCTGGTTTGTGAATGGCAATCACATCAACGTATGATAGGAAGAATTGTTTTTGTATTGTCTACTTCAGATGACATACCATCAAAAAATCCTTTCAACCAATCACACCAAACCTGAATATTTTCCCTCTTAAATTTATTAAATTTCATTAGATCCATAACTTCTTTTAAATTCTACCTGCAACTAGGTTAGGCCCTCATCATTTCACAACAAACTGTTATAATAATCTCCTCCTATATTCTCTGCTTTCAGCCATGACTTCCACCAGTCTATGTTCTTTTTTGTTTCCAGAGAGATTTTTCTGACATAGAAATCTTACCATGTCATTCTTCTACTAAAATGATTTGATGACTCCTCAGTCTGGCATGAAGTGTAGATCCCTCATCATCTGATTCTTCTTGCCTTTCAGATTTATCTTTGGCTTCTCCCTACCTCACACTTTACTCTTTGGCAACACTACTTCTTGTGCAATATTTTTCCTGACTTCTGCAACTATTTTACTCTTCCTTCTTCCTAAAATGTCATTCTGTGTCCCCTAATCGGCTTCCCTTGACTTTAATCTTAGATTAAATATTACATATTATAATATACCTTCCCTGAAATTACTTTTATCTCTTCCTCTTCTGTCTCAATTGTGTTGAATCCCCTGTTCTGGATTGTAGTAAATATTGTACATGTCTCTAATTCTATACCTGCCTTGTTGTGGCTTATAGGATTATCTATTTCCATATCTGTCTTCTACACTAAATTTCTTAAAATGCCTTCTTCATAAAGCCAGAGACTTATTTATCATAAAGTCTACCACTCCTGGCAGATATTGGTACATAGTACAGATTCTAGATGCTATTTAGATTAATGAAAGAGTACATGTTCAAGACTGAGTTGACTCCTGATGGGTCACTGAGTAGAGCTCTTCAGCTTGAAGTCTTTATCCCTCTCAGTGAGAACACCAATATGGAAGATGATTATAGTTGGCCCAAGCCACAGCCTAAGGTAGGAGAGCCTTGAATGGACTACAGGAGCCATGTAGAGGATCAAATGTTTTTGTTTTCCCTGCTAATGTATTTGAATACCATTGCAATATCTAGAGATTATTTATCTCTCTGCTCATATTTTGGCATAAGGAACATTTTCCCATGGTTCATTCTCATCTCCCCAGTTCTCCCTTGACTATACCAATAGTCAATGTAATGTCTGTGAAGCTGTCCCAACAGGGGACAACTCGAGTCTTCCTTCAGTTGGCTCCCTTGGGAGTTAGAGAAGTGAGATCTGGACTTTTTCATTAAATAAGAAGCTTTTTCATGAACAGAGAATTTGTTTGAAAAGACCTAATGAGATCAAATCCTAACTCACATTGGAGAGAGTTATCATGACAATACCTACCTTTCACATTTTTCATTCCTCTGTGCTCTCCATCTCTGGCTCAGATTGCTCCTATTCATTTTCTCATGGGCAGTGCTGGCCGACATTCTGAGAGAGGCTTTCTCTGAGAGAGGCTGTTTACTCTTCTCAGTGTTTAAGGTCAAACCAGAACCTCTCTGTTCACTGTTCTCTGTTCACTCACAAAACAAAATATCAGACTCCTCTTTCCCCTGTCACTTGACTGAAGAGTATCTGCAAGGAATGTGGAAAAGGCAAAGGACAGCTTTGTCTATCTCTGTTCACTCACAAAACAAAATATCAGACTCCTCTTTCCCCTGTCACTTGACTGAAGAGTATCTGCAAGGAATGTGGAAAAGGCAAAGGACAGCTTTGTCTATCTCATTCCTTTAGTTCCTACTTCGGAGAGTTTGGGCCAACTTTCTCTTGTTAGGAAATATTAACTGCCTTCTCAGTGAAGACGGAGGTATGTTGATGGGAAGGCTGTCTAAAAAGTCTTCTAACAACTGTGACTGTGTAATTCCTTAGGACAAGAGACTTTTTTAATTTTGTTTTGTTCTTTTGAGATAGCACCCTTTCAAGTCCTATGCAAATTAGATTCACATTTTTTATTGCTAAGAAGGGAATTAATATTAATTGTCTATTCAGCACCAAGCATAAAGCTAAGTGATTTGCCTAAATAGCTATCATTTCAATTTTCACAACAACCATAATAATAATTTTGCCAGCATTTATTGAGCTCAATTATGTGTCAGGCCCTCTGTTAACAGGTTTACTTGAGCTACTTAATTTCACCCTCACAACCACATATAATACAGGTACTTTTAAATTATCCTTGTTTTGCAGATAGGAATAAAACATAAAGAGAAGTTAATCAACTTGTCCAGAAAACATAATTAGTAAAGCAGTTCTGAGAATTCACTCTAGGAACAAATGAATCTGGGCCTAACCTCTTAGAAACTATGCCATACTGCCTTTTGGCCATGTAAGATAATAATTATTATTGTTGTTATTCTCATTTTATAGCCCATGAAGCAGTGACAATAGAGGGCAAGTTAGTTTGGAAAAATCAACCTTGTCTCATCCTCAACTCAAGCTCTTTGACCCACCATGATGTAATAGAGTTTAGAAGTCCTAATTCAGGATTGGGTCTTGTGGTATAAGACTTTGCAGACAAGATGTAGGGTAGGAAACCACCATAGTATTGTCACATGGATGCCTTAGGACAATCCCTAAGCTTCCCCACTCCTCAGGCCACTTCATTCATTCACAATAGATGTTAGTCCAGAGAAGGGACACAGAAATTGACACAGCAATCCCAGAACAGTATCTGGATCCACTAAATTTGACTGAACCACAGAAAAATAAAGTGAATTTTGTTGTAATTTTTACTTGATATTTTCACTTATTTTAAGGAAGTAAATTTCCAAGGCTTTGCCAAGGTGAGATAGACTACTCCTTTCAGGAGAAGTCATCTGTAATACAAATAGACTATTCAGGTGGCTGAATATGCCTTGATTGAGGACTCATAAACCAAAGGATTAAGCACATCCTATAGAGAAAGGGAAAAGATCTTCCCTCCCGATGGTTCTTTTTCAACAGGTATCACTCTTGTAAGAGCTCAAAAAAATATCTGCTTTAAGAAGTCAAATATCTGTTGTGGTTATAAATATCAAAGATTGAATAAAACCAAATTAGGAACAAACTTTGAGTTAACCAGAGTCAGAAGTTGTCAGAGATTTAGGCCACAGGGAAGATTATATAAACAAGACAGAAACAGATTCTTTTAAAGTGGCACCAGAGCTCATAAATGGTCCAGGCAATGAGGAGTTCAGAAATAAGTTGCTGACTGATGGGTTTTGTTGAATAATATCCAGTGGTATATCCATATATATGAAATATGGAGTAAAACACTCAATGAGATCTTCAGCTTCACAGAGAAGTCCAAAACGTCTTGAGTATGACAAACCTTTTGGACAAGGAAAGACTGTAGCTGGGTTTTATACTAACTCTGGGAAAGCAGAGCACATTGGTAACCAAGGAGTCTCCATGTGGGCAAGCACAAAACAGTACACTTCAGATTGTTAGAGAATTAAGGAAAGAAAATATGAAGTCATTTTTTAAAGATTTTATTTACTTATTCATGAGAGACACACAGAGAGGCAGAGACACAGGCAGTGGGAGAAGTAGGCTCCATGCAGGGAGCCCGATGCGGGACTCGATCCCAGGACCCCAGGATCAGGCCCTGGGCTAAAGACAGACGCTCAACTGCTGAGCCACCCAGGAGTCCCTGAAGTCATTTTAAAACAAAAACTGAAATGTATTTAATTGAAAAAATTAACACATTTTTATGTCACATTAAAAATATATCTAAACATGTTTTTATGTATATATGTAAATTCAGGAGCATTGCTGTGTATTTGACTATAACAGTTTCTGTAACTCTATCTTAATTGGCCTGTGTATATTCTTTGTCCTGTGTTTTATTATATTCTTTCTTCTTTTTGTTTCATCAGTCTTATTACTGTAGGTACATACTCTTAAATACTTAATTTATATTATTAGTATTGTTCTGTTACAATTCTAGTATTTCAACATGACAGTTTTTCTGAGACCTATCCATGTTACTACCCATATATCCGTCTATCTATATAAACCAGTCAATAGCTTGATAAAAATCTAGAACATTCTTTTAGTTTATGCATAACTCTTCACACTTTTCAGATAATATATTTTTGATGGACGTGTAGGCTATTTCAAGGTTTTGGCTATTATAAACAATACTTTGATGAAATTCTTGCCCACTCATTTACATTTCTGTGTATCTGTGTAAGAAACTATCTAGGTTCCATATTCAAATATTGTATAGGTACATATTTAATTTTATTAAATATTTTCAAATCACTTCAGAATAGCTCTACTTGTTTACAATTCCTGTTTTCACATTCTTACCAGGACATGATTTTATCAGACTTTAATTTTTGCCAGTCAGATGGGTATAAGGTATTGTATCATTGTTGGTTTAATTTGCATTTCACTGATAACTAATGAAATTGGTCATCTCTTTACATGCACATTAGCGACTCTTGGTTTTGTTTTTTTGGATTGCCTATTTATGTTTTGCCTAGTTTTCTGCTAAGATAATTATCTTTCTTTTGCTTATGTACTTATCCTTTATTCGTTATATATTAATTAATATTAATCCTTTATTAATGATATATATGAATACTTATTCTCTTACAGTATAACTATTTGCAATCTAATTTTATTTTTTCCAAGCCAAACTGTATCCAGCTTTATTAAAGATTCTTTTCATGAACAATCATGGTATTTCAGGCAAGACATGGGCAGACAATCATTAACAGGATACAACAATTTTCAAACTCCCTTCTTCAATATACTACCAAAATCAGAAAGCCACTATAAAACCCAGTGAAGTCTTCATGTGATGCTCTGAACAGGGGAAGTTTAGAATGAAGGTTGACAGTTCATATTTAGCATGATCTTTAACAACTTTTTACAACCTGACCCTGACTTGCAGGAAATGAAATGAAAATGACAGAATTATCAATCTGAAAACCCACAAGCTAACAAAAAGGAACTCTTTTGAGGGACACCATCTCAGTGGTGACACTGTAAAGTCTGGATTGTCTGACATATTGGGAACCATTTCCTGGGGTCAGGTTCCAGCAGGTCTCTGGGTTTAAGCATGTCAAGTCTATGTTGAAGGCAGAGAGGGAAAAGGGGACAAAAAAAAAAAAAAAAAAGAATTTTAGTCTTTCCACACCACCAGGGTGTTTGTGCTGAGGTGGCTCACATGTGTCAACATCAAAGAATCCATCCTCCTGGGAGCCAAGAGGAAGTCTTTCAAAACTAGAAGGGAAAGGTTTTTCCCCTTGTATCAATCTAGCTTCAGAGATATTCTATTAGTGACATATGCCCTTCCCCCAGAACAACAATGAAGTGTTCTGTGTACTAACATAACTTTAAAAAAAGTAAAACAAAATTCTGCATTTTTATAAAACTTGATAAAAGTAGTATTTCAAACTGTACAGTCACCAGAAGTACACAGTCATCAAAAGTGCACACACACTTGGCATCTCCAGCATCTTAAGCTTTCTGTGCCTGGTCTGTCGGCATCTCCATTTTCTAAGGTTTTTTTCCATCCTTGCCAGTATCAGCTCCCTTTTTCCCTTTGAGTACCTTCTCTCCCTTCTTTGCAGAAGCCTTTTTAGCCTTGGGCTCTGGCTTTGGAATAGCAGGTTTAACACATCTTCTCTGTGGCTCATCCTTCACCTTGGCTTTGTTTCCTTTAGCATCGCCTTCAGCCGGTCTCTTGGGAATGGTGGTAACAGAGGCAGGACATAAGCGCTGAACGTGGGGATGTAGTGAAGCACAGGCTTTGGTCCGTCCGGGGGTCGTTCTCCCCTTTTCTTCCTGCAATCTAATTTTGACATAGTCAAATACATTAAATGTTGTGGTTTTTGTGTTTTTTTTTTTGCTTTTGGTGTCTTATTTAAGAAAATTATTTTTCTAGTTCTATATGTTTTCAAATGGTTTTCTAGTTTTTCTCTTAATGTTTCCATCTTTAATCTGTGATGGAAATTATTATGATAATTATTATAATAATAGGAAAATATAATAATTATTAAGAAAATTATTTTTGTTTAATGTTTGGAATATAATCCCAGTTTTACTTTTCTTCATATTAAAAACAACATCTCCACACCATTTGTCAAGCAATCTCCTCCCTACTGCTTCAGATTGTCACCAATTATCAATTGGGATCTTTGTATATATAGATGTATTTCTGAACTTTCCAGACTGCTCTCTTGTTTTGTTTGTTTGTTTGTTTGTTTGTTTTCTGATTCATTTTTACCTTATTTTAATTGCCTGGACTTTGTGTACTGTGTTGTGGCATATCATGGCATTGATTCTTTTTGAGAAGTTTTTTTTTCAACTTTTACTTTTCCCATGTGCATTTTATAATCAGATTGTCTAATTTCACCTCCTTAACTCCTCAGATTTCATCTAGAATTGCATTATACTTTTGGATTAACTTAGGGAAAAATTGACATCTTTACAATTTGAAATCCTCATTTCCACAGATTTGGTATATTTCTCTATTATTTCAGTTTTTAAAATATTTTTAATAACATTTTATACTTTATCCACAAAATGTGCACATTTTTGTTGGTTGATTCCTATATGTTCTAAACTGATTGTTGTACATGCTATCTTCTTTCTCAGTTATATTTTCAAATCAGTAACTTCCAGTATAAAAAATATTATTGATTTGTATGTGTTGGTCTTTTATCTAATGTATCTAATAGTCTGTTGGCTTTGGGGGGTTTTCTATGTCAAGGTTCATAATAGATATAGGTAAATCACAACAATTTTGTCTGTTTTGAATACTACTTGTTACTTTTTGAGGATCCTACTGAATTCGTCAGAACACCCACCATTATGCTAACAAACAATGGTGATAAAATGAGTGTCTTTTTCTAGCCTTAAGGAAATGTCTCTAAGATACCTTAATGTTTGCTATAGGTTTTGTAAATACCCTTTATGGGTTAGAAAGTTCACTTTTAAGTTTTTTCAAGAGCTTTTATTTTTAAATCACAAATAAGCACTGAATATTATAGCATATGATTTTTCTACGTGTATTTGAACTACCCTTGCATTTCTGCCATAAATTCTAGTCGTAATGTAACAAGATTTTTCATAGGTTACTAAGGAAATATTTTCCTTGCCCATGCAGTTAGTGGGTCTTGCTTTCCATGTAGGAAATAAGGGATGAGAAGAATACTTTTTTTAAAAAAACATGGATAATGTAATGAGTTTTATAAGATAAATACTTTTCTTTTGCTCTGACGAGATAAATCAATACAGAAAGTGAGAAATTAAGATAGTCAAAGCCAGCATAGCTTGGTTTCAAAGAGAGCTTGAAGGAGATTAGAGAAAAGGGAAGAGAGACTGGGTGCAGCTATATTGTGATGAGTGAGACTTTGAGGAAGTTTTTTTGGAAGTGTTTTTTAAAGATTTATTTGAGAGAGAGAGAGAGGAGAGAGAGAGAGAGAGAGAAACAGACTCACTATTTAGCATGGAGCCTAACATTGGACTTGATCTCACAACCCTGAGATCATGACCTGAGTTGAAATCAAAAGTCTGATACTCAACTGAGCCACCCAGGCACCCCAAGAAAGCATTTTAAGGAAGATTAGCTGAATATTACAAATGTCTTTTCTGAATAACTGCAAAATCTTAATCATCATTTCCTCCTGGTTCTTAGAGTTGTGTGTTTCTTTACAGTGACCATCTGTGCTACGACTGGGCCACAAGGTGGCTCAGGTTTAGGTGGTTTCTACCTCCGCTTAGAAATTCTCCTTTTTCATACTTGTGAAATTTGGAGAATAAAGCAGGCCGAAAAATTATTACTTGCATCTGTGGGTTAACTGAAAAAGCACTGCAGCAGGGAGCTCCTGTCATCAACTACTTATGTATGACTTAGTTCAAATTATTTAATTAGGATGGTAAAATGAAGTGATTAGTTTAAATAATTTCTAAAGACTGGTTTTGTGCTGATGTTCTATAATCATCTCTCAGTCATAGTCAGAAGGTGAAATAGTGACACAAGATGCAGTCTCATTGTACTCTAGAGTAATTACGACATCAGCAACTGCCTTCCACATTCCTAAAGTCCAATTTAGTCCATTTTTTTCTCCCACCTTTAGGACTGAAGTACCCTCATGA
Source organism: Canis lupus baileyi (assembly GCF_048164855.1). Classification (NCBI taxonomy): domain Eukaryota; kingdom Metazoa; phylum Chordata; class Mammalia; order Carnivora; family Canidae; genus Canis; species Canis lupus. The sequence continues at coordinate 20,261,651 of NC_132849.1, forward strand.
TGTTCTACAGCTGCTGCAGACCCTCACATTTGCCCTCATCAACTCCTGCTATAGGCACCACATCTTCCTCTGGCAAACCTATTCTACTAGTTGCCTTGTTTGTGGACATAATCTTCAGACCCTTGGCATGGGGAATGAATCCGGTAAGTCTTTTCCCATGGAGATATTTACACCTGTAATATATGCATGCATTATCTCCCAAGGGCAGTGTTATTTTAACCAGACATAAGGTTTTAGTTAAAATGAAAAACTTCAGTTAATGGAAAAAGACATGTACTTGGCCATCTGCCCTTTTGGAGAATTTTCAAAGGATATCACACAGTCAATTCCCTTTTGCTTATTTAAGAAATAAATTGTTTAAGCTTTCATTCGTATATGAAATCTAACCTTCTGACCTTTGGTAGAATATATGCTTTGCTTTCTCCCAACAGTGAAGCAGGTGTAGACAGAGTCAGCTACACTTGGTTATTCTTATTTATTCATTCATTTAACAAAGACATAATGAGTAGTACTTTGTGGAACAAAAATTATGCTAAGTATCAATTTGGAGTTATACTGTTCTTAAGTTAAAAATCAAATCACAGTTAAAATTAGGAAATTATTTCTTAAACAAGTTTGTGAGGTCCATATTTGAAGATATGTCCAGAATGGAGGCTGAAGTCCAGAGATTGTATATAAAGCCTTCGACAAAATAGATGTTCCACACCCAGCTTAAATCTCATTCTTGACCTTCATTCAGTGAAGAATATTTGTCTGGGTGTTTGTCACAATTCTAATATCTTTGCAAAGATGAAATGCTGTATGAATCATGCAGCATCTCATCAAAAACGTAAAGAAACAAAGATATGTTTTATCCTGATGGATTTTCCTAGTGTAAATCCAATAACTCTCATTTCTTCATTGTCCTTTCCAAGAAATGAGCTTTTTCTTCTTTTCTTTTCAAAACTTAGCTGGCTGCTTACCACCCCATCCATGTATAGCTAGTATTAAACCTTATCTCTCTGTAATTAATGTTTGAGCACAGAGCAGTTAATTAGTTTACAGCATTAGCCACATTTTACCTCACTCAAAGAACTAAAAGACCAAAATGTTGATATCTACAGAAAAAATTACTTTAATGACTTTGATTAATTTTTATATACCATCCTCAAGCACTTCAACAGATATAATACTTTATACCCTTAATTCCCTTCTATGTTATGTAGCTGGGTTAAAACTGGACAGGCTTCACATGTACGTGTAATTGCTTCTCAGCTGATTGGTGTTACGTTTTGAACTGCCCCCTCCAGCCTGTGGTTTCACAATTTTGATAGTACACAAGTAAAGAAACTCTCCAGGGTAGAGTGTGCGATACAGAATTGTATCAAAGATTTGAAAGTAACAAGGCTCAAAGAAGTGAAATCCAGGTGAATGACTCCAGGTCAAGGATAATTGATCCTTCCTCTCAGGACAATGGACCAAAATCCTTCTTTGGTCTATATCTTCTACTACCCTACTCTAAGTCCCCAAACAGGAATTTTTCCTATGGGCCCCATTTTTTTTCAGCATGATGAGTTCATCTTGCATGTTGCTCCATTGGAGGATGCCTATACCACATTCTACAAATGGAATCCAATTACTTTCTCTAAGAAAGGGTCTGCTATGTTTCACTCATATGCTTCAGTTACTTGCTAGTACCCAAGCACATGGACACTGGTTGGCATGCCATGAAATAATTGCTCATGGACAAATCCCTGTTTTTGCACTAATTCTTGAATAGGTGAAGGTCACATTAACCTCAAAAGTATGTTTTTATAAATGGAAATGAATTAAGGCCTGTTCTTTTGGCTTCATTATTAATTCCAAAATCAGAAAAATAGTAAGGATCACTTTAGGAAGTTATTGTTCTGATGTGATAGGTACACCCTATCCCTCAAGTGTTCTCTTTACCTCTTGTTTTCTCTTTACCTCTCTTCTTTCTTCTCTGAACTTCAGCATTGATAAGATACTGCCATTTTCTTCAACATGGTTAGAACTAGAGGGTATTTTGTTATGTGAATTAAGGCAGACAAAGGAAAACAAATTTCATATGATTTCACTTATATGTCGAATCTAAATAAAAAAACAACAAAATAAATGAATAGACAAACAAACAAAGCAGATATAAATACAGAGAACAAACTGATGGTTACCAGAGGAAAGAGGGTTGGTGGATGGGCAAAATGCATGAAGGGGAATGGGAGATACAGGCTTCTGGCTATGGAATGAATAAGTCATGGGGATAAAAGAAACAGCATAGGATAAAAGGAACACTATTAAAATAATAGAGTAATAGTGTTGTGTGACAGTAGCTACATTAGTGGTGAGTATAGTGTAATGTATACAATTGTGAAATCACTATGTTGTATACCTGAAACTAATGTAACATTGTTTGGCATACTATTCTTACAATCTGCCTTTTATTTCTTGAGTCACTTGCCTTTTTTTAAAAAAAAATTAATAGCTTTGTTAAGGTGTAACTCACACATCATGTAGTTCATCCATTTAAAGCCTATGATTTAGTGGTTTTATTATTGTTACAGAATGTGCAACCTTCACTATATCAACATTAGAATATTTTATAATTCCAACATGGAATCCTATACCAAGGAGCAGTTACTCTCTGTTTCTCCTCAATCCAACCAGACATAAGCAAACATTAGTCTACTTTGTGTCTCTATGAATTTGCCTATTTCAGAGATTTCATATAAGTGGAATCTTACAATCTTACAATATGTGGTCTTTTGTCACTTATTTCACTCAGCATTGTGTTTTCAAGATTCATACATGTTATAGCCTATACCATTCATTCACTTTTATGATCTAGTAATACTCCATTGTGTAGATAAACCACATTTTGCTTCTCATTTGATGGACTTTTGAGTTCTTTCTGCTTTTGGGTTTTATGAATCATACTGCTCTAAATATGTGTGTACAAGTTTTTGTATGGATATATATGTTTTTAATTTATCTTGGGCATATACCTAGGAGTGGAGATTATGGATCTTATGGTAATCCCCTGTTTAACCCTTTGAAGAACTGCTAAACTATTTTCCAAAGTGGCTTTGCCATTTCACTTTCATACCAGCAATTAATGAAGATCCCAATTTTTCTGCATCCTCACCAACACATTATTATTTGTCTTCTTGGTTATGCTATAGCTTTTCATTTTCTTGGTATTATTTCAAATACAAATAATTTTAATTTGATGAAATCCAGTTTATCTCTTTTTTCCTTTTGTCACATATGCATTTGATATTGTATCTAAGAAAGTTTTGCCTAACTCAAAGTCACAAAGTTTTACCCTTAAGTTATCTTACAAGAGATTTATATGATTAGCTTTTACATGTAGGTCTATCCACAATCCATTTTGAACTAATTTTGTGTTCCGTGTAAGGAAGGGATCCACATTTATTCCTCTGTATGTGCATATCCAGTGTCTCAGCACCATTTTGTTGAAAAGACAGTTTTCTCCCAGTGAATTGTCTTGGCACCCTTGCCAAAAATAAGTTGACCACAAATGTAATGGTTCACTTCTGGGGTCCCATTTCTATTCAAGTGATTTATATGTCTATCCTTCTGCCACTACCACATGGTCTTTGTAGTAAATTTTGAAACTGGGAAGTTTCTATTTTTTAAGACTGCTTTAGCTGTTCTGACACCTTTGCATTTCTATATGAATTTTAGAATTTGCCTATCAATTTCTACTAGAATGAAATCTGAAAAAAAAAATAGAATGAAATCTGGGATTATGTTAAATCTGTAAATCAGTTTGAGTAGAATTGTCATCTTAATAATAGTAGGTCTTCCATTCCATAAACACAGGCAATCTTTTCATTTAATTCTTCTTTAATTTCTTTCAAAAATGTTTTATAGTTTTCAGAATACACACTTTGTATTTCTTTTGTTAAAGTTATTCCTAAGCATTATTTACGACACTATTGTAAGTGGAATTGTTTTATTAATTTTACTGTGGACCTTTCATTACTAGTGCATAGAAATACAACCAATGTTTGTCTATTAATCTTGTATCCTGCACACTTACTGAATTTATTAATTCTGATAGTTTTCTTGTGCATTTCTTAGGATTGTTTATATAGAAGATCATGTCATTTGCAAATAGAGGTAGTTTTACTTCATTTTTTTTAAGAATCTGGAAAAACAAATCTGGATGCCTTTTATTTCCTCCTACTCCACCTCCCACCCCTCCCCATCTACCCAGGCTACAACCTCCAATTCAATGTTGAACAGATGTAACAAGAGCAGATATCTCTGTCTTGTTTCTGATCTTAGAGGGAAAGAATCCAGTCTTTTATGCTTTTTTTTTATTTTAATTTTTTTATTTTTTTTTATTTTATTTTTTTTTTATTTATGATAGTCACACAGAGAGAGAGAGGCAGAGACACAGGCAGAGGGAGAAGCAGGCTCCATGCACCGGGAGCCCGACGTGGGATTCGATCCCGGGTCTCCAGGATCACGCCCTGGGCCAAAGGCAGGCGCCAAACCGCTGCGCCACCCAGGGATCCCCAGTCTTTTATGCTTAAGCATGATGTTAAATGTGGGATTTTCATAGATGCCTTTTATCAAGTTAAGGAAGTTCTCTTCTATTTCTAGTTTGTGGAGTGTTTTTTTTTTTTTTATCATGAAAGGATGTTGGGTTTATCAAATGCTTTTTCTGAAAACACTGACTTGGTAATATGATTACCTTCTTTTGTTCTATTAATATATATGGAGCATTACATTAAGTGGTTTTCACAGGTTGAAATGATCTTGCATGCCTGGATAAATCTCACTTTGTCATGGTGTATAATTCTTTTTACATAGTATTGGATTTTTTTGCTAGTATTTTGTTGAGGATTTTTACATTTATATTCATAAGATATATTGATCTGTAGTTTTATTTTCTTGTGATGTCTTCATCTGATTTTGGTACCAGGGTAAAACTGGTCTTTTGGATTGAACTGGGTTATTTGATTTTTTTACATAGACCTTTCTCCTCCAAGAGTATAAATACTTATGGGCATAGTAAAACCCAAAGACTTACAAACCAGTAATTCAATAAAGGTGTAATGAACTGAATTGATTTGGCTACACCCAGGGCCCCTTCCATTATATGTTTCTACCAAAATCTGAGGAAATGGCTTATTTCCCAACTCTTATTTTCCCAAACTCTACTTGGCTTCTCATTTCAAAGTTTATGAAACTTTAAATATATGTATTTTCATAAGTTTTATTGGAAATAGAGCTTGTTTATCATTTGTTTTGCCTTAATTCAAATCCCAGGCTTCCTGGAAATTTAGCAAGATTTATAAAATACCTTAAAATTTGCCATTTATTTTGAGCTGTTCTGTGATTTTCTCTTAATGTATTAATACTACAGGTATTCAAAAATAAATGAAAAAACCATTGAAATAAACCAATGTTGATCAATATAAATTTGTTAAATCTTTTAATTAAATTTTCACATAATAAATGGAGATCATGCAACATGATAAAGGATATTATATTAAAACATTGTATTTATTCATTCAAAAATATTTATTGAATACCTATTATGCTCAGACAAAAAAATGATTGTTAGGTTGAGGCTATTGGTCCATCACTTAGAAGTGATGATTTCATTATTTTCTTTATCAGTGTTCTTCCTGGAGCTATCAGTCAAATGCAATCCAGTCGATAAAGTGGAAACAGTATAATTTTAGGTAGGGTAAAAAAAGAAAAATACATGTTTTAAGATTTCGTCTTCAATGTGAACTTTGTCTTACATCAAGGTGGCTACTACCTCACTTTTTCAAAGTTTTTCAGGTCCAAGTTCAATTTGAATTACGGAACATTGATTGATTCTGTTAATTTTCAGACATTAGGCTCTGCTCACTCATATAAAAAGATCCATGTATCATTTTCATGGGCACTACAATGCTCTCTATTGCAGCCTATAGGAGAGTATGCAATCCTAAGGAATCCTCAAGAAAAGGGTTTATCAAATTATGGTCAAACGGCCAAATCTGTTCTGCTGCCTATTTTTGTAAATACAAATTTATTGGCACAATGTCACATTTATTCATTTTATTGTCTATAGCTGTTTTTCTGCTATAACAACAGGGTGGAATAGTCATGAAAGTACTGTATGGCCAGCAAAGCCTAAAACATTTACCATCTGGCTCTTTACAGAACAAGTTTTCAGTCCTTTCTCAAAGAACTCTACTATTTCTTCGTAACCATCTGAATGAATGAAGATACTGGTCTATCCATTTGTATGTCAAGCTTGGTCTAGCAAGAGTCACTAAAGATGTACATTTGATACAAGAACAATCCTAATGTAAACTGAACTATGAAGTAAAGATTTAATAGCCACTGAAAAATTAGTTAGGAAAGATTTTTCTAGAGAAGATGATTTCTGAGGCCAGTACTGAAGTTAAGGAAAGGACACTGTTTAATAAAGAAAAGGAGTCCTCAAAATAGAGAAAAAGACCCAAATAAAAGTACTGGCATGGAGTTTAACCAATATACCTCTCATTTCTTCTCTAGATCAAGAGAAAATTAATGTGGATCTTATTTATTGTCCATTGTGTATTGGCAGAGGAGTCTGTTCTATATAGACTTTCAGAGATCCAGGCTCCTTCCACTTGCAACTCGATCTCCCCCAGACCCTCAACATCCTACTCATTCAGCTGGCAGAAGGGAAAAGACTATAAATATAAATACATACCTAAGAATAGTTCACAGAGTGTTCACATTACTCACATGCTGTTGGTACAACTCATCCCTGAGGCCACACCTGACTGCCAGGGAGGTAGAAAGTGAAATCTAGAACTCTGCTTTATCATCACATCTCTTTCCTGCTCTTTTCAGTCCCATTCGGAAGATCTCAGGAAAAAGGGTAAAGGCCATGTTTTCCCCCTTTTAAAATTTTCTCTGATTATGCTTATCCCCTTCCCATCCTCTTATTTACTGTAAACCTAATGTGAGTACCTTCTAAAAAACAACTGAAATTGCCTGTAGTAGTATGAAAGTGAAATAAATTATCAATAAATGAGAATTTTTTTTACATATTTCAGACTAACACTTTGATATTTCTCTTAAAATAATAAGTACACTTCATCTGCTGAATTTTTCTCAGGAATTTCTGGGAAGAATAGAACATAAGAATACTAAAGTTATTCTACCTACAAAAGTAATAAGGAATTGAGAGTTGTTCACTGTAACTCATGAGACAGAGAAGAGAATCCTGGAAAAAAAAAAAACAAGAAGCAGGGAGACATGAAATGAAGGCAAAGAAGAGAGGCCAAGTAGGCTAGCTAGGCCAGAGGGGCATGAAGAGCCTCGGCTGGCTGTAATTCCATTTATTTCAAGGAATTGTTATTTGACATTGATCTTGATGTGGCTTTCTTCCCTACACTGGCATTACTTTCCACTATTCTTATATTTTTCTGTAAATTAAAGAAGAAAAAGTTGCCTAGTATGGTACAAAGCATGTCAACCTCAGGAATGAGGGCCACAGTCAGATGAAAACACAGGAAGACAGGCAGCTTCAGCAAGGCCTGACACAGGAATAAATAAACCCTTGACCAGCCCCCTCAGGAATCTTGGGGGAAGAGACATCAGACTTTCCTTAGTTACTTACATATCTTTAGCTTTCAAATTAGTTTACCTGAATCTTGAAGAAAAATGCAATCTCAGAAACTGAAGGGCTTGGGACAAATGAGTTCCTACTGTGGTGTGTGTGTTCGCTTTTCAAGTGATTTATCCTATGTGCCAAATGATCTCCAGGCTCATGGAACACATTTGTAGAGACTGGAAGTTTATTGCACCTCTAACCAAATCTTAGGCATGGAACACAGTACAGCTTCTTCCAAGTACTTGATGATGTTGCTATAAAAAATTGTAGTCTTCAATTGTAAGCCCCAGAGTTGAAAGGAATCAATACCTGGCAGATAGAAAGTAAGGCTCTGCCTCTGTGACTCTGATGATCTTTTGCACCCAAAGTAGGAGGTAGCCTTGTAGATGCTGGGATCCCCTGGAAAGACCTGTAGACCATGCCATATGATGGCTGCAGGGTTTGCAAAGAGGGCCAATGAGCACTGATCAGAATCTAGTGCAAAAGGGAAGTCAGACATGCTTGAATTTTTCAGATAAAGCGAGCACCATTCTAAAAAGGCAAGGCAAGGCAGAAAGAAAAGAAGGAAGGAAGGAAGGAACGAACGAACGAACGAACAAACGAACGAAAAGAGAAAAAAGAAAAGAAAAGAAGAAAAGAAAGAAAAGAAAGAAAAGAAAAGAAAGAAAAGAAAAGAAAAAAAAGAAAAGAAAAAAAAGAAAAGAAAAGAAAAAAAAGAAAAGAAAAGAAAAGAAAAGAAAAGAAAAGAAAAGAAAAGAAAAGAAGAAAAGAAAGAAAGAAAACAACATGGAGGTGCTTACTCACAGTCCAAATATCAAATTTTGTTCTCTGAGTAAAATAGAGTGAAGTACCAAAAGTCTAGGCAAGGGGCACCTGGGTGGCTCAGTTAGCTAAGTGTCAGCCTTTGGCCAGGTCATGATCCTGGGGTCCTGGGATTGAGCCCTATGTAGGGCTCCCTGCTCACCAAGGGGTCTGCTTCTCCCTCTCCTTCTGTCCCTCCCCCATGTTCATACAAACTCTCTCTCTCCACTAAATAAAATATTTTTTTAAAGTCTAGGCAAGTAATAACAGTTAAAAAGTCACAATTCTATTAAACTAAAGACTAATTCTGTGTTGAATTTGAGTCTAACTTTTCTTCACTGATTCTAAAAACACTCTAGACTCTCAGAGTGTCTGAAGATCATCATTATAAATAAAACTATAACATTTTTGGCTATTATTATTAAGCAATCATAACTACCTTTGCTCAGTACTTATTATTTGCCATGCTAAAGCCTTTAGATATTTTATCTTATTTAATAACCACAGCAAATTTTTTAGTTAGTTATTACTACCTCCATTTTTCAGAAGAAATAATTAAGGCTTAAAGAAGTCAACGTTCTAGGAAAGCAACTTTCTAGGAAAAACTGGGATTTGTATTAATGTCTGTTGACTCCAAAACCACTGCTGTTACCTAGTCTACCACCTTTCATATATGGCACTGGCCCCAGTAACAAGAATCTTAGAGTTTATCCATTGAGACAAAAATGAATATGAGACTCATTCAGGGCTGAGTTATGGAGAATTGTTGGTATCACAGAAGTTGAGGAAAAAAATAGCAATGTATTTACCAAAGAAGGTTAGAAATATTTTCTGAAGAAGGAATGATATAAGCTAGTCTGTGAGAGTTGACTAGGGTTTCTTTTGCTGAGTGTCTGATGAGTGTCATTGATAGGGAACTTGTCTACACAATGCTCTCTAATGATTTATTTTATAAATAATTCTTACGAAAATACTGTGAAGTAAGAAGAGCAAATTTTATGATCTTAGTGTTACAGATAAAAGGGTCAGGAAGGGACAACTGCCAGGTACTCTTGTGAGATAATATTGTCAGAGAACAGAGACAAGATGTAGGTTTTTAGAGTCAACCTTGTCTAGTTTCCCAACCACTCTGCTGACACTCACACCACACACACACAGGCACACACAGACACACACATCTGTCATTTGGAAAAAGCCGCTGGCAGAATTTTTCCTGAATATCTCATATCGGTTACTTGTGGGAGAGTGGATTGGTTTTTGTATTTTCAGTTTTTCAAAACTCTAGCATTAGAAAATGCCTTTAGCCCAGATATTTTTTTTCCAGATTTTAAATTTACTGGTTGATATGACTAGTAAAGGGAGAAAGTAGGTGTGGAGACTCAGATATCTTTATAGGAACAGGATATATCCTTGTCCACATCTATGAAGAACAGTGTTTTTCAAAACACTTTAATTTCCACTAATTCATTAAATTCTCATGATTCCCTTGAGAGGTTCAGGAGGCAGACATGTTTACTGCTATTTGACAGATTGAAATACTGTATCTAAAATAGGCTCAGTATTTACTCAAAGTAAAATTAAAAGTAAATGGTACGGGTGAACTTAATTTTGGTTTCTGTCTCCTGGTCAAGTGTTCTTTCTACTTCACCAGTCTCTACCCATCTGCTTCCCTGTGGCTTTCCTTCACTAGTGAGCCATTACTCTTGTGTTCAGGGAGAGAAGTTTTCAAGTTTTTGTGGCTGGTTACTTGCCTGCAAATACATTCTCTTAGCCTTAACATCTTTCTTCACATACTTTGAGATATTTTACCATGATAGGAAAAAGATAAGTAATGTAAAGAATAGACAGGATTTAGTTGTGCCCCTCCCCCAAATTTCAGATCCCCAATGTGCTTAAGCTGTTCCATATTTCTTTCTACTCAATCCTGGCTACAGGACAGCATCCAACATCAGCCACCCCTTAGTGAGATAGTAAGTTACTCCTCTTTGCAAAATTATTTGTGTTCTAGAGCCAACTACTCATTTAGAAAGAAAAGACTTTATCTAAACATCAAGGAAATATCAGCCATCAGTCATATTGTTTTGTTCTCTGTTAATTGTGAGGAGTTTGCACGGATATTTTTCCCTAAAATTATATCATAGATGATTAAAATCATGTGTAAAGAGTCTAAGGAACTTGCCCAAGGTTATAAAGCTGTTAATTAATAAAGGGAGCTTAGAGGATGAAATAAATAAAAGTGTATACCTAGGCAAGCAAATACTGCTGGTTCTCTGCCAACATCCATTTCCATTTTCCTCCCTAAAAATAAAAAAAAAAAATAGACAGAACCATAATTTACTTTCCAGGCATGTAGCCTTTTTTTATGTCACCATCAGTTTCAAGGGAGGATGCCTTATACCGAATCCTGTTTAATTTACTCTAATGATGGTCTCCTTTTATTGATTGATTTAGAATTGGCCATTTAATGCAGTTCTATCTAGTGATATTTTGGGGGGAAGTCTCCTGGGGAAAGTGAGGTGGGAATTTCTTAGGATTTTTCCTCATTTCCTTGAAGATGAAAATTGGCACTGAGAATTGGTGGTACTGTTATAACAAATACCTAAAAATGTGGAAGCAGATTTGGAACTGCATGATGGGTAGAGGCTGGAAGACTTTTGAGATACATGCCAGAAAAAACCTAAATTGCTGGGAACGTGCTGCTTAAGGCAATTCTGGTAAGGGCCTAGCGAGGAAAGAGGACAATGTAGAAAAAGCCTCGGTCTTCTTAGAGAATACCTAAGCAATTTTGAATAGAATTGCTGGTGGTAAAGGTCATTCAGATGAAGTCTCAGATAAAAATAAGGAACACATTATTGAACAACGAGGGAAAGGCCATCTTTGTTATAAAGTGGCAAAAAAAATTGAGCTGAATTGTGTTGTCATTCTAGTGTTTTATGGAAAGCAAAACTATAAGTGATGAGACTGGATACTTGGCTAAGTAATTTCTAAGCCAAGTGTTAAAGGTGTGGTTTGGCTTCTCCTGACTGCTTATAGTAAAATGTTTAATATAGTAAAATTTGAGAAGAGAGAAATGACTTAATGGATTAGATTAATGATGGATTATTAATCAAAGAGGAAGCAGAACTTAAAGATTTGGAAAATTTTTCATCTTACCCATAATGTGAAAAAAGAGAAAGTGTGGTAAGAAGAAAACACTAAGGATGTGGCCAAAGGACTATTTGGTAAGGAAATTAGTCATCTCAACAAAAACCACTTTTACTCAAGACATTGAAAAGGAGTGACATCAGCATATGGTAAAATGCGATGTTCCTCATTTTTGTCCTCCCCTCAACAACCATAGTTTGACATCTATATATAGACAAAAGTGACTTTGTAGGAACTGTGGGATCCAGCATTATATACCAAGCCACTCAGGATGAGTCTCAAACCCATGCATTGGGTAATAGACATACAGACTTCATTCTGGGCGATGGCACCTGCAGTGGCCTATGAATGGGCCGCAGTCTCTCCCAGTCAAGGTCAGGGGAGCCTCTGAAAAACAATGTTTTAGACAATCACCCATGGACAAGACAGCTTTATGGAAGCCCATGTTTCCACAGGAGATTTTTGGTATACTACTAGAGCATAACAATATGAGTTTGGCATACTGGAGAGGGTAAGAGGAGTAGTTTTACTACCCCTATCAGCCCTCTTCCAAGATGGCATTGTTTAGGAACAAGAGAAATCTTTTTGGCTATGATTTCTCTCATGGAAGAAAGTAAGGAACGTAACTGATTTCTGTATATTGATTTTATATCCTGCATCTTTATTGAATTTGTCGGTTAGTTCCAACAGTTTTTGGCTGATTACTTAGGATTCTCTCTATATAAAATCACATTTTCTGCAAATCACAACAATTTTACTTCTTCCTTTCTAAGATACCTTTTATTTCTTTGTCTTGTTTAATTACTCTTGCTATGGCTTCCCCTACTATGTTAAATAAAAATGGTGAGAGTGGGCACCCTTGTCTTGTTCCTGATCTTAAAAGAAAAGCTTTCAATTTTTCACCATGAGTATGATGTTAGCAATGGGTTTGTCATATATGGCCTTTATTGTGTTGAGGTTTATTCCTTCTATACCCAATTTTGTTGAGGGTTTTAAGCATGAAAGTTTGCTATATTTTATCAAATGTTTTTTTTTTTGTCTCTTTTTGCCATTTTTGGCTTAAAGTCTATTTTATCTGTCAGTCCTGTACAAAATCACCCATAGATTCAATGAAATCCCAAAATTCCAATGGCATTTTTCACAGAAATAGAAAAAGACCATAAATCTACATGGTATCACAGAAGTCCCAACTAGCCAAAGTAATCCTGCAAAAGGAAAACAAAGCTGGAGACATCATACTTCCTCATTTCAAACTATACTCCCAAACTATAGTAGTCAAGAGAGTATGGTACTGGCATAAATATAGACATACCTGTTAGAATGGTGACCATGAAGAAGAAAAGAGAAAACAAGTGTTGGTGAAAATGTATAAAAAAGGGAAATTTGGGGATGCCTGGGTGGCCTAGTGGTGACTGCCTGTCTTTGGCTCAGGTCATGATCCCTGGATCCTAGGATTGAGTCCTGCATTGGACTCCCTACAGGGAGCCTGATTCTCCCTCTGCCTGTGTCTCTACCTCTCTCTGTGTGTCTCTCATGAATGAATAAATAAAATCTTAAAAAAAAAAAAAAGAAAAGAAAAGGGAACTTTTGTGAACTCTTCATCTGAATGTAAATTGGAGCAGCCATTGTGGAAAACAATAGGGAAGTTCCTCAAAAATTTTGAAATAAAACTACAATATGAAAAAAAAAAACTACAATATGATCCAGCAATTCCACTTCCAGGTATGTATCTGAAAGAAATTAAAACACTAACTTGAAATGATATATGCACCCCATGTTCACTGTAGGATTAGTTACAAGAGGCAAGACAATGGAAACAATCTAGATGCCAATGGATGAATGATGGTTAAAGAAAATTTAGTGTATACACACACACACAAATATTATTTAGCCATAAAAAAGAAATCTTACCATTTGTAACAACATGAATGGATCTTGAAGGCAATATGCTGTGTGACAAATCAGCCAGAAAAAGACAAGCCATATAATTTCACTTACATGTGGAATCTAAAACAAACAAACAGGGATCCCTGGGTGGCACAGCGGTTTGGCGCCTGCCTTTGGCCCAGGGCGCGATCCTGGAGACCCGGGATCGAATCCCACATCGGGCTCCCGGTGCATGGAGCCTGCTTCTCCCTCTGCCTATGTCTCTGCCTCTCTCTCTCTCTCTCTGTGACTATCATAAATAAATAAAAGTTAAAAAAAAAAAAGATTTAAAAAAAAATAAATAAAACAAACAAACAAACCAAAACACAAAAAAAACAAAAAACCTCACAGATACAAAGAACATATTGGTGGTTACTGGAGGATGGAAAGGGGGCAGAGGTATAAAATTGGTTAAGGGAGTCAAAACATACAAACTTCTAGATACAAAATAAGTAGGCCATGGGGATGTAATGTAGAGCTGTATAGCAAGTATTACAGTTAACAATACTGTATTCCATATTTAAAGTTCTCATCATAAAATATTTTTTCTAACTTTGGTAATAGATGCTAACCAGATATATCGTGATGATCATTTTGCCATATATAATAAATATTGAATCATTTGAAGGTTGTACTCTTCAACCTAATATAATGTAATATGTCAATTATATCTCAATATTTTTTTAAAAAGGGAAGAGTTTTCAGAATCATAGAGGACTCCAAGCCTTGATCAGTGTGTGTGCACCTGAAGCTGATCCTGTTTTGAATTTCTTGTTATGTGAGTCAGAAGATTTCCTTATAGTTTAAGCCAGTTGAATCCATGCTGTCAAATTCTGACAGCGGGGCATCATAAATGGTACCCTGCTATTCTATAAGATTTAAAGATTCTTTCAATGATGACACACAACATAATAACACTTGAATAGGTGGAAGGCAGAGCTTTTTGTTCTTATAGTTATGAATGAGAGAAAGCTGCCAGGCAGGGCCACATAGGGGGTCACACTCTAGGAATAGGGTAGCAGCAAACTGGAGTTGTAGGGTAGGCTTACATATGACAGTTGAAGTGAGATTAACTAGGTTTGTGGCTCTCTGTGGACTGACTAATTCAAACAAATTATCTGACTCCAGGCATAGGGACAGTTGCTAGCTGTTTGATACCTGGCCGCAGAATGGGCATTAGGTATATAGAGGCCCTGAAGTGTGAAAACCTGATATGGGAAGGGATTTGGGTATGGACTTAATCACCAGGACAAGAAGAAGAACTGACCAACCTCCAGAAGTGCCTCAAAACTAGATCAAAACAACAAAAATAAACTATATTACAGTTGTTAACCAAAAGGAGCAGCAGCTGCCACCTTTTGCCATTTGCCCTTGGACAAGCTTCCCAAGGCAACCCTGGACATTTCCTTTCTCTACCTTCAGGAGCCATGACCACCCCAGGACCCCAGGAGATCCCCTGGTGGTCAAGGGCCTGGAGCACAAGCACATGTGCACAGGCACACAACACACACAAATATGGCAAAAATTTCAGGGAAAAATCTCAAACAGTTGATATCCAGAAGTCACCCTTCCTATCCACCAGAGAGCATGGCAGGAGTCAGTACAAGAAGAAGCCATATTTAACTCTGCCAAGAATGAAGATACAACCCTAGATCGAGATGCCTATGGATCGAGATGCCTATAGCCAAAGAAATAGGTCCAGCTCAGCAGGGACTGACGTTGCTGGTAAAATGAAGCTACATAAATCCACCACCCTCCAATAAATCTAAAATCCCTGCCTTTCTGAAGCTGCTTTTCAAAGCTATCTTCCGAAACACAAAGGATGGTCTCATTTTTATTGGAAGACTAAGATAAGAGATAAATCCAAAACCTCCTAAGATCTCCCCGAGGTGCAGAAGCTCAGAGAGACATTACATTAAAAAAGAAGGGCACTGAACTATGAGAAACTGGAATACATGTATTAATGGGAAAAAAAATCAAGGATGATTCCCCCCAAAGCTTCCTAAAGCTTAGATTTTATAGGCTACGGGATTACCTTTTCAAACAGTTTTAAAGATGTTTTCTCATGTAATAATCACTCAAATTCAAGCTCCCAGAAAACAAAGAGAGAAGCTACAAACTCTATCTACCGAAATACTGAGAATCCATATAAAAATAAGAGCGTCATTATTCTCATTGTCTTTTTCAAATAGCTTTTCAGAGTTTGTATGTGCTGCTTGGATGAGTCCTATGCACTAAAAAATACAGCAACTAAACTCCATCTTCGAATACCTAATATGTAAGATAGACATTGTCCCACATAAAATGGATCACTGCTGTCTGCCTGGGTTACTGGGATGAGGAAGATTCTAAAGCTGCATTTAGGCTGAGTGGGAAAGATTGCGTGATAGACTAGAGCTTTCTGCTATGGGTTCTGAGTAGGAGAGAGTTAGTACACATTCTGCATATTTGCCTCCTGGGAAAAATTATTTTATGTCTCTCCTGAAACAAGTTATTTAAAGTCTCTTCCATTTCTTTATTTGATTGTATATCACAACTTTTTATCTGTGAAGGAAGACATCAAAAGCAAATAATCCTGGAAAAAGAAATTCAATGATTTAGTCACCTCATTTAATTACCTAAGGGTACATTTGCAATTAGTTATCTTGAAGATTTTATCAGGATGCTGCAGTACTTACAATTAGACATGCTGTGGGTACTTTATTAAGATTGGTTTATAGTCATTCTGGTGCTAACAATTGCAAATACATCTCTAATCACAGAGTGTCTCATGTTGGGTATTTCTGGGACATAAAATTAACTTGGAAATCTATATCCACTCTACTTTAGGAGCTAAGTATTTACCCTGTGTCTAGGAATAGGTATGTTGTAGCCTGACCAAATGTTTCCACTGTGCTGAGTTAGGCAATGACTCTCCACGGCACTTGCCCTGCACCTCTGCCTTCATTTTAAGCACACCTGAAGGGTCTTTTCCTTCCATGGAAATAAATAACCCTTATAGAGGGAAATTTGGCAATACATATCCTAACAGTCTTCATTTGTTTAGACCTGATAATTCTAGGAATTTATCCTGGGAAAATAATTGCAGATGTGCACATAGATATATGTACAAGGTTATTCATTACAGTGTGTTTAAATTTCCTAAAAACTTAAATTTCAGGATGCCCAGGTGGCTCAGCAGTTAAGCGTCTGTCTTTGGCTTGGAGACTGATCCTGGAATCCTGGGATCGAGTCCCACATCGGGCTTCCTGCATGGAGCTTGCTTCTCCCTCTGCCTGTCTCTGCCCCCCTCTCTCTGTGACTCTCATGAATAAATGAATAAAATCTTAAAAACAAAAAACTTAAATTTCTTGCAAATGAAGACAGGATAAATTATGATAACCCATAATGGCATAGCAGTCATTCAAATTTTTAATGAAATTTTTAAATGAAATATCAATGGAGAAAAAATAGGTATATGTAGTCATAATTGTTAAAAAAATCTTTAAATGTAAAAATTAAAAACATCCATAAATATGACTTATGTAGGGAGAAATATTAAACTTCTTTTTTTGCTTCAAGTGTACAAAGTTTCCAGTCTATAGAGAAACTCTGTGGGCTGGACTGTGCTCTACAGGAACTAAGTTCTGTCCTCAGGAATAAAAGTGTACAATTCAAAGTAGATTGTTTCATGTGCCCTGCATTCTTAAAACTTCTAGAAATAGCCTATCAATTTCCCTGTCTCAAATACAACTTCCCCACTATGAGCAGTCTTGATAGGGCTATTAATCAAGATATCCTTTTCTTCCTGGTCCAGGTGACAGGAACATTACCCAGTCTAGGCTAGTTGGATACTCTCTTGAGGATTTGGACTATGGAAACAAGAATTAAAAGTATTAATACTGATGTAACCCCCATAGCAGTGGCCTGACGATATAGACCATTATTTTTTGCTACCAAAAACAGTGTTGTTAGTCTATTTTTCTGAAGCTAATTCTTCAGCTCTTCTTTTAATTCTTGACCTATCATTTGATTTTCTGGTGAGTATTTTTGTTCAATTTAATCAAAGTTGGCTTCTGAGTCTTATAACCCAAGAGTCATAAACTAACCAAATTCATGTAAAAAAAAAACAAAAACAAAAAACCCCAGGTGCTGTTTATGTGATTAGAATCTTAGATCCAAGACCACTCAGGTTCCTGGGTAATCCACAATCTGTGACATTCCTTGCTTGTGGGTCTATGAACCCTTTCTTCACTTCTCATTGCAAGTTGCCAGTCCTAGGATACCACTTGTAAAACTCAGCTGCCTCACTGTTTTTCAGTGGGTACATTGCCCATTGAATTGCCAGAAGAAGCCAATCTGCGCAGCTCTTTGAGTAGCGGCCTTCCAGATGTCCCTACACTTATTACTTATGATGTTCCTGGGACTTATTTTTCATTTCAATGCAAGAATCATTTGATGCTCATGTAAGATAAATGGATTTTTTTTTCCTAGTGGCAATTATTGCTCCAATGGTTGGCATTTTCCATTCACATGCCTTAAATTCAGTGATATTACAATCTCTAAATTACTGTGAAAATCTCAGCTTGACTTTTATGATTTTCCCCCCTTTGGAAAAGTTTGGCACAATACATCTTAAATTATACAAGAGCAGATTGAAACGATAATGAAACACTATAGGATACTACCAATTGTGGTTATTATGAGTTAACTCTAAATATTCCCAGAATGCTTCTACCAGGAAAGATTTTCCTCTTACTCTTCCCATCAATTCCTATTTAAAACCTGACTCAAAATTCAGCCTTTCTAGATTAAGCTTGGCTGGGCATAATCTAAAAACAAGGAAAGAAAGAAGAAGAAAGAAAGAGAAAGAAAGAAAGAAAGAAAGAAAGAAAGAAAGAAAGAAAGAAAGAAAGAGAAAGAAAGAGAAGAAAGAAAGAAAGAAAGAAAGAAAGAAAGAAAGAAAGAAAGAAAGAAAGAAAGAAAGAATTCGTTTTCTATCTGATAGATAGAACCAGGCTAGATGTTGCTCAGTTTCTTACAAACTGTGTGATTTTCATGAAGTTGTGTGACCTGAGAATCAGTTTCTTGACAATATATGTATAGATAAGCAGGTATCTTGTGTATATTTTTTTGGTGAGGTTTAAATAAGCTAGTGTAATGTGTGTAAAATACCTGAAATATATGGGAAGGTGTGCAAGTATCCTGTCCATAATGACAACTACCTGTCTAAAGGGGCCATCATTATGGACAGGGTACTTGCCATAGTCCATTTAAGCCAGGATCCAGACATGGAAAAGTGGTCACTTTAACTACTTGTGTGTATAGAGCAGGGAAACAAGGTAAAGAGGAAAGCATGGCTGACTGAGGATATAATCAAGATACTTTCGAAAG
The DNA here is from genome assembly GCF_048164855.1 of Canis lupus baileyi. Taxonomy (NCBI): domain Eukaryota; kingdom Metazoa; phylum Chordata; class Mammalia; order Carnivora; family Canidae; genus Canis; species Canis lupus. Next base: position 20,280,531 of record NC_132849.1, read on the forward strand.
GGATAAAATATCATAAGGCAACAGGGTATGAAATCTCTTGGTAGAACCAATGAACAAAAATGAAAAACTGCTCACTTTGGGCTCCTATAAAAATAGGTACTTTATCAGTGAGTGCTTCATTTTTTTAGGCAGTTTTTTAGACTTATTGTTTTACTCCCATTATCTCATTTATTCTTTTTTTATAAATTGCTTTCTTTTTGCTTTTCTTTTTTTTTTCTTTTTATTTGAGTATAGTTGTCACAAAGTTACATTAGTTTCAGGTGTACAACATAAACAGAGACTTGGTAAATTTATGCATTATGCTACACTTACCACAAGAGTAGCTATCATCTGTCCCCATACATTGCTGTTACAATACCATTGATTATATTCCTTATTCTGGGCCTTTTATTCTCATGACCTAGAGGGTATCGTGTTAAGTGAAATACCTCATTTATTCTTCGTAGTCATCCTATAGTAGGTATTCATCCATTTTTCAAGTGAAGGATCAACGGCTCAGAATGTGGAAGTGGCTCTGTTGTTATAAGAACAGTTACCTGATTTTAGCACCTGGCTCTGGACTGCACAAAGAGCAAAATCACTGGGTAGAATCCATCACAGAACTCTCTTAAATCTAATCTTACAGAGAAAGAGAAGTAATCCACTAGATCCAGGGAGATTCAGGGAGCTACCAAGATGTGAAGCCAACAATGCAGGGGATCTTGAGTCATGCAGTTCTCTCACCAATTTTCTCAGCATTTCAAATATCATGACCTGAGCTGAAACCCCTATGTGTCTACGATTCCACCTAAAGGTAACTAAGGCATAAAGTTAATTACCAGGATCACAGAGGCTTCCAAAATACTTTCATATAAATATTGAGATAAATAATTGAAGCAAAAATACTTTAGCATGAATTACTCTGATAATTCTTTCCATTTGCCTCTGTCCTCTCCAGAACACACAGGTCTTTAGTAGGTCTGTTCTAAGGAAATCTCTGTATTTCTTGATGTCTCAACCCACTTCAGTCTCTTCTGATTTTGGTCATGGTTAAATATAAGGTACTCACTGCCAATACCCCTACCACTACTCATGATATATGGCTTATTAGCTCTTTTAATAGGCCAACAAAAATGTAATTGCAGAGGGCAGCCCCGGTGGTGCAGCGGTTTGGTTCCACCTGCAGCCTGGGGTGTGATCCTGGAGACCTGGGATCGAGTCCCACATCGGGCTCCCTGTGTGAAGCCTGCTTCTCCCTCTGTCTGTGTCTCTGCCCCTCTCTCTCTCTGTCTATGAATAAAAAAATAAAATCTTTAAAAAAATGTAATTGCAGAGTCAAATCACTTGTCAAAGATCTACTGAATGTCAATACAACATTAAGATAAAAGTTATGGTGTTTAAATGGAAATACTCTAAACTGATTCACCTTGTCCACAATTTTTGCTGTGTCATGCATATTGATGGTGTAGCCTTCTTTGCACATTCTGATTGCATAGTGGGTAGAATCCAGGCAAGGGTGAAGTGTAAGTAATGAATAAGACATTGCATCATCAATTGGGAATCAGATTGGAAAGAACATTTCAAAAGAATTTTTCAATCATGAGTGTAGTCATTATTCTCTTAACCAATATTTATTAGACAACTCTTATATCAACAGTATTGAGCAGTATTTCATGAAATTCTATAGTTCATGGGATTCAAATACCTGTGGTATTTGTGAAATGCACTTTCCTTGGTTTCAACCCAGGATTTTATTCAGAATCTCTGGAATTAGGGCCAATAAATTGTCCCAGGTGATTCTGATTTACTCTAAACTTTGAAAACCATTGTGCAATGTGCTGCTGGAGGTAAGAAACAAACTATTCTGAAAAAGAATATAAGCTGGTTAAAGATACAAGTTACATATAAGTTGGAGAATAATTAAAGTTCGATAGACTTGAGTGTATTAGTCAATAATAGCTCTTGGAAGTCAGAGGAAGAAGATTAGAAAAACTGAATGAATCAGGAAAGCACCAAATCTGGATAAAATATAACAAAAAAAAGACATGTTTGAAGGCATCAGAGGGCTGATGAAAGAGACAAGAATTGAGAAATCAAGATATTAGAAAGAAGGGAAGGCCATTGCAGTATGCCCAACAGTCTGCATGTTGCTTTAACTATCAGAATATTTATGAGTTTTTTTCTTTAAGATTTTATTTATTTATTCATGAGAGACACAGAGAGAGGCAGAAACATAGGCAGAGGAAGAAGCAGACTCCCTGTGGGGAGCCTTTGGTGGGACTCCATCCCAGGACCACAGGATCATGGCCTGAGCTGAAGGCAGAGCCTTCAGGTGCCACACAATATTTGTTTAATATTTTTCAATTGAGGTAAAATTCATGTAACATTAAATTAATTAGCCATTTTAGAGTATAAATTCAGGAGAATTTAGTACATTCACAATATTATACAATATTCACTTCTATCAAATTCCAAAACATTTTTATCTCTGCCGCAACATAGACCTGTACAAACTAAATAGGCATTCCTTATCCCCAGTGCCTAACCCTTGGCAACCACTAATTGGATTTCTGTCTATATGGATTTATTATTTATATCATGGATATTTCCAATTAATAGAATCATGTAATATGTGCCCACTTATATCTGGTTTCTTCTTCTTAGCATAAAAGTTGTCCATGTTTTAGCATTTATTAGTACTTAATTCCTTTTTATGACTGAATAATATTTCACTGCATGGATATATTACATTTTATTTATCCATTTATTAGTTGATGAGCATTTGGGCTGTTTCAACCTTTTGGCTATTGTCAATAATGCTGCTATGAACGTTCCTGTGTTAGTATTTGTTGGAATAGCTGTTTCAATTCTTTGAGGTATAGATGTGGAAAAGGAAGATGGTAATTGTGTATTTTACTTTTTGTTTAACTATCAAACTGTTTTCCTAAATGACTGTACCATTCTACATTTCCACTAGCAATGCACAGGAGTTCCAATTTCTCCACATCCTTACCAACACTTGTAATTTTTCTTTTTTCAAAATTAATAGCCATCATAGTTAGATATGAAGTGGCATTTCATGTGGTTACAATTTGCATTTCCCTAATGATTAATAATGTTGAGTATCTTTTCATGTGCTTACAGGTCATTTATATATCTACTTTGGAGAAATGTCTGTTCAAGTCCTCTGCCCACTTTTAAAATTGGGTTGCTTATCTTTTTGTTGTTGTTTTTAACTAGGAATAATTCTTTATATATTCTATTAGACCCTTTTCAAATATATGAATAGTGAAATTTTCTCCTGTTCCATAGTTGCATTTTCACTTTCTTGGTAATATACTTTGATTCATAAAAGTATTTAATTTTGATGATGTTCATTTTTTGGTTGACTTGTTTTTGGTGTCTTTACTCATTCTTAACATGGCAAGTGACTAGGATACAAAGAAGTAGTAGCTGAAAAGTAAAGCTGAGTTTTTTGCATTCTTGCTGTTTTAGAAAGAAAAGAACTAGAAGCAGAACCTCCAAAAAGTATGTTCTTAATTTTGGCCAAACAAGAGTTATATCAAATCAGAAAAAGAATACAAACCAGCCTGTAGTCACCTCAGTCCCTGTTTGACTAAGATGAAGAGCCTTTACTCAGGTTGCTTGACAAGGGAAAATATTTTTTTATAAGAAGATTGCACCATCCAGAGCACTACTTCCTACAGAGGGTACTAGCAAACAATCAAAAATTACCAAACACACCAAGAAATGAGACCAAAAGTTAAAAACCAACAATAGAATGGATACATGGGAATCCTCAATAAAAGATATCAGAGATTCGAACACAATTGTGATTAAATATTTAAGAAATTAGATAACAAAGTAGAATCTATTTTTAAAAAATCAAATAGAAATTCTATGAATAAAGAATACAATAACTGAAACTAAGAACTCAGTAGATCCAAAAAAGGCAGTTGAGCACAGCTGAAAATACAATTAGTGAATTGGAAGATAGGTTATAGAAAATTTTGAGACTGAATTAAAGAGAAAGACTATGTAAAAACCAGAAAAGAGCATAAAGACACATGGAACTAAATGAAAGAATCTAACATGAATATGATTAGAGCCCAGGAAGAGAGAGACAATACACAAGAGCAATGTTTGAGGAGATATGACAAAGTTTCTCCCAAATTGTGAAACATCAAGCCAAGGATTCAGACATTCTTACAAACCTTTACCTGGATAAAAATACAGAAGATTATACCTGTCCACGTCATACTAAGTTTGCTAAATACCAAAGACAAAAGTATAATATGAAAGCAACCAAGTATCAAAAAGATAAGTGCACTTCAGTGTGCTTTGCAGCATTATTCACAATCACCAAGATATGAAAACCCAGGGCACCTGGGTGACTTAGTGGTTGAGCATCTGCCTTTGGCTCAGGTCATGATCCTGGGGTCCTCGGATCAAGTCCTGCATCAGGCTCCCTGCATGGAACCTGCTTCTCCCTCTGCCTATATCTCTGCCTGTCTCTGTGTCTCTGATGAATAAATAAATAAAATCTTAAAGAAAAAAAGAGAAAATATCCCTTAAAAAAAAAGATATGAAAACCCCTAAGTTTTCATCAGTGGAGGAATGGGGGAAAGAAGATACAATAGAATATTTTTCAGCCATGAGAAAGAAGGTAGTCCTGCCATTTGTGGCAACACTGATGGACCTATGTGAAATAAGCCAGAAAGAGTAAGACAAATACTGCATGGTATCACTTATATGTGGAATAAAAATACTTTTAAAAAAGTGAAATGCATAGAAATAGAGAATAGAAAAGTGATTACGAGGGGTTGGGGAGTTGGTCTTATTAAATCCCAAATAGGAATAGGTTAGTAAAAGGATACGAGCTTTCAGCTATAAGATGAATAGTCTAAGGATCTAGTGTATGACATGATGATCATAGTTGATAACACTGCACTGTATAATTGAAATTTGCTAGCAAAAAAAAAAAAAAAAAAAAAAGAAATTTGCTAGCAGAGTAGAACTTAAATATTCTCAGGAAAAAAAGGTAAATATATAAATTTATGAGGTAATGGATGTGATAATTAACTAGATAGGGGAAATACTTTTACAAAGTGTACATATTTAAAAATAATAAGGTATTCCTTAAATATCTTATAAATTTATTTGTCAATATACTTTGAATAGCTGGGGGGAAAGGGCAGCCAAAGGAAAAATATACAATATCTTCAAATGAAAATTAGCAATAAGACTGACTTCTAACTTCATAATAATGGAAGCCAGAAAAAAATAATATAATATAAATATATTATATTACATAGTATAATTATATATACTATGTAATATATAGTGTTATAAAATTGGAATTCTATGATCCAGCAAAAATGTCCTTTAAAAAGGAAAAAGGAGATTTGAAACCTCTTGGAATTGCCTACATGGATATGATTTCTTCTTTGCTGTAATCCTGAATTCTAGCCTTTCTTTTGATGCCAAAAGATCCTCTTTTTATTTATCCTTTCATTGGGTCTCATCATCTTGAAGTCCTACTACTCAGAAAGAGAGACATGGAACTAAATTTGATGAGGACAAAACATACTTTTCTTCTTATTAAAGAAAAATCTTTGAGATTATTGATTCTATATTAAATACTCCAATCTTGAGTATGACATTATTTCAAATAGCTGTTTCTTTGTGTCTGGAAAGAAACAAGCACCTTGTTGAAAATTCTCTCTTAAAAAATAATAACAGGTAAAAAGAGGACATGCCACATGAGGTTGATAGAGCAGCTAAAGAGAAAACTCTGAAAACCAAGGACCAAAGCATTCATTTCATGAAATCAAAGCAGCATCTAATTTAAGGCTAAATATCCTAGGTTCATAACTATAAATAACTTCATTTTACAGGTGAGTAATAGAAGCTTAGAGAGCTTAAACAATTTGTTCAAGGTCAATCAGCTATTTATTGACAGAGTCAGGAACTGAACCCATGTTTTGCATATACCTTCTGTTCCATTACTCAGAGACTCCTGGTTATTGTGATCTCTATTTCTGAAAGCCCAACAACCAAAACCATCTTTCCCACAGAGCTTCCAGTGTGACATAAATTCAGGTGAGTCCATTTTATAAATAACACAATATCTACTTAAGACAATAGTTATACCTATGAGATATAGTATGCTAAATTTTTACATTTCAATAACACTGTTATTTTCCTGAACTGGTTAACTTTCAGTTTTTCAATATGGCCTGAGGACATAAGACAGACAATTTCTGATGTAGAGGAAATGGGGTAACAAAGAGAAGCCTCACATGGATTGAGGCAGGGGCTTGCACAAGAAGGCCAAGTATGAAGTTGCTGAGAAAAGATGTTATGATCTCTCTGGGGAAACCAAATGGTCTGGAATTTTATTCTAAAGAATTTTCATGAATTTTATAATTGTTTTGAAGTCTTAATTCTCTCCAGCTAGCTTCATATATCACATGACCCAATTCTGTTAGAACTTACCACAGGGCCTTAGCATGACACTTCTGCTAAAAGAAACCTTATTTCAAAATGCTGTCTGAGATTATCTGTGCTGCCTGCCTTCCTGGCATCCACATATTATCATGCAATAAATATATCTCTGGATTTTCTAGGCATGGCAGTGACATTGATAGCTAAGCAGCTCAATGATTAGCAAAAAGGTTACTGCTAACGTGGAGAAGAATCTCTTCATGGGAAGTTACCTAAGAGCATCATAGTATTCATCTGTATAGGATTAGAAGCAGATACTTAGAATTATGAGAGGTTTCACCTTCACCTCGCCTCTATTCCCTCACTTTCAGAAGATGGCTCAAGCCTAGATAAATATTAAACTATAGGTTTGTATAAGAGAGAGGACCTAAATCTAGAACTCTTGACTCTTAGTCCAAGTTTCTTTTTGTAGTTATAGTTTAGTGGTTCCCAAGAGTACACAAGGACTCCTGAGTATCCTCTAAACTGTTTTGGGGAGTCTGTGAGGTCAAAATATTTTCCTAATAATATTAACAAATTATTTTCCTTTTACATTCCCCTTTCCCAAGCAAATAATGAACCTTTCCAGTGTCTCCATAACGTATAATGATATCATCGCTCTAATGGATAATAAATATGTTCTTGAGTACTCTTGTGATTTAAAATTTCTTCAGTTTAATTTCTAATATATCCAATATTTGCAGATTCAATTTACATAAACAAAAGCCTTTGGGATCCTCAAAAATTTTTAAGAGTGTTAAGGATCCTGAAACCAATAGTTTTGAGAACCACCATTGTAGATGAATAAATATTACTAAGCTGCTCTTATGACTAAGGGCACAGTGCCAAGAGCTTTCTTTGCCCTCAGAACAAAAGGTTCCATCCTGCTAGCATTAGTGTGAAGTATTCATAGGAGGAAAAGGCCGTATGTGTTTCTTCTAGTCAGTAACAAAGTAATGGAAGAGATAGATCAAGAAGTGGGTTTTCAAGGATGGTAATTTCAACAGATAGTAATGTGGTAGCACAGTGTTTCTGGCTGAGAGAAAAACACAGTCAGATGCTCAGAGCCACCAGATAATGGAGCACATTCTGATAACAGTCAACCATTAGGTGAGAGTGACATGTGCATGAAGAGAAGTAGTAGTAGGGAAAACCAAGAATGTTGGATGAGTTTAAAGTATGAGGAAGTCTAAGTACCAGACAGAGAAAGAGGACTTAATTTTAAAGATCATGATAGTTTGTTTTACAGATAAGGGGGAAAAAAAGAAAAGAAACTCCCTGCTATGAGAATAAATTACTAGTAAATAGAAATTACTAGCAAGGTAGCAAATTAGTAAGGCCTTCTTCAATTATAGTACGGTATATAACGGTATGGGTATATATTTTTTAATGAATACATAAAAATTCAAAGGGGGGAAGATAAATACATCTACAATTTAGAGTAAAGATCTAATCCTGATTAGATTAGCTGTCTGACCCTAAGCAGTATCTTTCCTTCACTTGATATCAGTAAGCCCACAAGCCATTTAGTCATAAGGCCCACCTACTTCCCAAAGTTGTTTTGAAAACAAAGAGAGTAAATGTCAATCTTTAAAGGATGCTATGTAAGGGTATAAATGTTTCGATACCAAAATCTGTGTTATCAATCTCATTGAAAGGCATTGAATATAACTCAAGATAATGGGCAGCCAGTGGGTATATGCAGACATGAAGAAAAAACCACAAGGCCCTTTTTGCTTTTCCAGGGAGGAGGGAAGAAACAACATAGAATATCATGCCTTCCTTGGGATGATCTTGGTAAGAATTAATAACAACAATAATAAACTCTTGTTCCTATACTGAGAGCTATAGCAGAATGAGTACCTTAACATTTTAAGAAATACTTCCCTCTAATTTTTGTTTGCTTAACTAGCTGTTTTTAATCGATGATACATACACATGTGAAAGATTTATACAAGCAAAAAAAAGAATATATAGTTAACAGTATGCTTAATTTAAAGACAAATCTGATTGGATTGAGGAGTTACATTTTATCAGAATGAAGTCCAGCTGGAGGTCTCCTGTTGGGTAGAATAAAAGGTAATAATATCAGAGGGAGGAATGGGGAATGCAGATGGAAACATGGATTATGATTCTTTGATCCTTTTCATCATCTTTCCAGGTCTTTGTAGGATGACTACTTCCTGCTTCTGTCTATTAGGGATCATGTTACATGGAATTAGAAAGAAAGTACAGGTCATACTCAAAGAATTTCCTGGCTCACTGAAGAATCTTTAAGAGTAAAAAAAAAAAAAAAAAAGGCCTATAGAATGGCAGCATGGTTAGCAAATGTCCCATTTTGAGCTTGCTCAAGCCTCTCATACTAAGGAGTGACTATACCAGGCCATCTGTGGTCCAGCCAGATCCAGCATTCTTTCCCTTACTAGAACCCTTGATCCAGTCGCAGCAAACACTTCCATTTATCTAACATCTCTTCCCAAATGCACCCACAAGTATTAGACACAATAGTCACAGTTTTTTTTTTAATTTTTATTTATTTATTATAGTCACACAGAGAGAGAGAGAGGCAGAGACATAGGCAGAGGGAGAAGCAGGCTCCATGCACCGGGAGCCCGACGTGGGATTCGATTACGGGTCCCCAGGATCAGGCCCTGGGCCAAAGGCAGGCGCCAAACCGCTGGGCCACCCAGGGATCCCAATAGTCACAGTTTTTAACATCCAGGTATCATCAAACCATTTTTGATAAATATTCTGTGGTCAAATATTAGTAAAAGTGGATCAAGGGGTTGCAACTAACAACAGGTGAATTCACCTTTGGCATTCTAGACTTATTTAGAAACTCAGCAGGATTTTCATGCCTCTGAAGAGCAATAGCAATCACTAGTGTTTACCACATATTCCCAATTATTTTTCCAAGTGCATAGTAAGTTTACATTTCTTGGGTTCTTAGGCATGGACATGAAATATGAGCAGAAGAACCATGTCATTTCTGGGCAGAAGCTGTAATCATGAGTGCGTGATCTGGCACAGCTCTTTTTCCCTCTGCTATGGAGACCACATCATTCCAGACAGTGCAGCTCTATCAGCCTAGATCCTTAACTAAGGATGACACAAAGCATAACCTCTTGCTGGTCAGAGTGGATATTAGGTTAGCAGGTGAAACAAACTTATTTGTTTCAAGTTACTGATATTTAAGGATTGGTTGTTACCGTAGCATATCCTAGCCTATCCTGTCAGAGTGATTGGGGCAGAGGTAAGACAGAGATGGAAGACAAAGGAAGTGCCATAGAAAAACAGGGGAAATAGTTAAGGTCAAATAAGAAAATAATACAGGATTTGGCATCAGACAGATTTAAGTTTTAACCTCTCTATCAATTTCTAGTTGTGTGATCTTTGAAATGTTACTTAAACCCTCTGAGCCTCAGTTTCCACATCAGTTATTTTGAGAAATAAATGAACATATATAAAATGCTTGTCCCAGTGTCTATAATATTATACATATTCATTACATATAATTTAATCCCCTACTCTCCTCCAACACACCTGAGATCATGCCATATGAAAAACTGAGCCTTCTTACACTGTTTATAACCAGCCACCACTGGAGCTTCCCTGTTTACCATAGGTTAGGGACCATCTCTGGAACAAGGACTCTCCTTTGCTGCTCTTCATGCCCTAGGCCAAGGTACCTAGATAGATATTCAGTGTGTGTATTGTATAAACCAAATCATTATGGAACCAAGGAGCAGATGAATTATACAGTACAGTGTTACCACTAAATCAACACCGTGCAAGAAGCAATCCAGGACAGGCAATCACTTTCCTTGGGCCAGGCTAGAATGCAAATGAAAGGCAGAGAGGCAGGTCAAAAGGATTGAATGTTACTGAGAAAGTCATTGAAAATAGCTGACTCCTGGCTGGTGAAGGTCTCAGATCAGAGCTTCACTTCCTAATGTGACTTTGAGCCAGAGAGAAAGCATTAAATTTGAAGGTAACTTGAACATGCATGGAGCACCACCCTGCCACAGCAAATCATGTATATTAAAGTCTTTCACAGTGTAAGGTCTTGGGGGAAAAAAAAGAAACTACCAGCAAGCAGTTTTCAGGATAAGCAGATGAGCTAAGTTGATTGCTAATAAAGGAGAGTAATTAGGAAATCCCAACTCATCCTCTGACAAGACAATTAGAACCATCACCACAAGTATTTGTGATGGTTCATAACTGGGTTCCCTTACAGTTATAGAATGACTTATGAGATTTTTTTTCTTCCTCAATATATATTAAATAAGCAGTAACTTATGTGTGCTTTAAGTTCTGATAAGTCTGTTGTCCCTACTAGGGCCGGTCTCGTATGCAGGAGATCTACAGATGTGTAGTTTATAGAGTTCTGTGAAAAAATTACTAGTTTAAAATAATCAACTTATCTTTTGCTTAACTAGCCCGTTAGTTTATGAAACTCTTCAAGCGAAATACTTTCTTTACTCTTTGCAGGAGCAATGCATTAAACAAAGTCAATACCTTGGTGGGAATTAGGATTGTTTGTTGGAGAAGAACTATAGAACCCTCAGCTGTTTTAGGTAGAACCAAATCTAGAAGTAAAAGTTTCAAAGACCAACCACCCCTCCAAAGTTTCAAAGATCCTTCCCTTCACTGAAGCCCAACTAAACCCCTGAGAGAATACAGCTTCAACCACCATCAACCTCAGTTTTGTGTCAAAGTAGATTTCACATGTAAACTAATAATTGAACTTTTTGAAAAAGGAGGTGAGTGGTAATAATTTAGGTAGAAGAGGAATAGGAATAGACAGAAAATATTTAGCTTTCCTTTATATTTTGTGTTTGTTTGTTTGTAAAGTATGTAGTTTTAGCCTTGTTCTTCAAAATCATCCCATCTTGAGTCTTGTGTCAGATTTATAATGCAACATTTCTTGGTATGTGTAAAATATTGGAGTAAATATTTGCAATCTGCAAATAGGAACTCAGAAAGTGAGAAGATAATTCTAGTTCTCTTAGCGATTGAAATGAGAAACAAAATGAGATGCCTTCTTTTGTGGTTCTTTCCACCATAGCTGTTTTGCTTTCTACCTTTTTTCTCCTACCAAGAGAGCTCAGGACAGATAATGTTTCCTGGGTCCTATGAAATGTTTCAGTAATGGCCACTGTAATTCACACCTTGATTTGTCCTGGGTCACTGGCAACTATGATGGATTATGATTGCTGCACATTCAAAAGGTTTACCCAAGGTTACACAGTGAGGGTTAATGTTCAGTTCAGCCATAGCACTTACTAGGTGGAAAAGGAAGCTTCTGTTATATATTCTGCAGCTTTAATCAAAGTTTAGACAGTAGTCTGTGCTCTCAGTCGAAGCCTTGTAATCTGCTGAAAGCCAAGGGCATATTTGGCTCATACTTAGTAGGTAGTCAGAAAAATGTGTCACATGGAGGTCTGAGTAAGGGCATTCCTCAAACGTGTCATCAAACAGTGTATTTAGGAGCTATGCAGAGTGGGCACAAGATAAGCTATCCACAGAAAAAGAAAAAAGGCAGAGTTCTAAAAGTCTAAAAGGCACGTTTTGCCACAATATTCAGAATTAAATTAATTCAATTAATTACAATGTTTTCACACAAATGGAACATAGCCTAGCTAGAAACAGAGATCTTTTTCCTTATACTAGGAACAACGACCTAGTTTTCTGTGTTTGTGGGTCCTATTTGTGTGGGTTGTCTTTTCCTAATTATGCTCTTTTGTTGAGCTTTTCTCTGCCAGCACTCAGTGAATGACAAAGGGATGAAAGAGATGGAAGGCTGCTTCTCAGTGGGAGAAGGGTTTGTAACCCTTGTTCATTTTGGCCACAGGCCAGCTGATTCTGGATTGTATAATTTGTAGAGAGTTTCAGAAGGAAAACTAGAAGCAATATTCCATCTTTGAGTACAGAGACAAGATTTTAGCATCATGGGAGAAACATTAGAGATCAAAGCAGTTAAAAGAGTTCCTTTATTCATCATTCAGCACAACTTGGGGGCACCGAATATGTGCTGGGTACAGAGAAGGATATTCTTCCTTAGTGTTCCAGGAAGGGGAGATAAATAGCAGCTATTTTCATATTTGTGTAAAATATTTCGTATGTCATAAGTAGTTGCTCCAAGAAGGATGAGGCATGTTGGTCAATCAAGAAGTGCAATTTTAAAAAGGATGGTCTGGGAAGGTCTCTCTGACATTTCAGCAAAAGGACCTAAAGCAAGTGAGAGAAGAGAAGAAGCAAATAGGGAGAAAAGATTCCTGACAGAGGACAGAACAAGTGCAAATTGTCAAGGGACTTCAGGGAAAGTATGGCTGGAGCCAAGTAAGCAAGAAGTAGAACTATAGAAAATGACCTTGAAAGCTATTGGGGAGGAAATTGCGTGAGGCTTTTTTGACTACTGCAGATTGATCTCTGGCAGAAGTGTGCCAGGATCTGACTTTTCTAACTGCTTCATTGAGAACGTACCAGAAAGTGCAAAGGAAAGCAGAGTAAGCTTTTGAACACTGTTCCTCATAATTCAGGCAAGAGATCGGTGGGCTTTAGGGACAGAAAGACTAAGCTGACAGCCACTCTAGCAATTAGAAGTTATTGGCAATGGAGCAATAGTAAAAAAAAAAAAAGAGGACAAGCAATTTACATAAATTACCTCAATTATACTATTATTACAACCTACAGTCTACAGAGGAAAATCTTTCTTTTGGTTTCCTGTTCTGGAGAATCTTTGTTCTGGAGAAAATGATACTATTTACCTTAGAGAGTTGTGATGAAGACAAACTGCAATAATCCTGACACAGAGTAATGCCCAATAAAGGATGGTAACGGCTATGATTACAGAATTTTTTAAAAGGCTTATTTATTTGAGAGAGAAAGAGAGCACCAGGAGAGGGAGAGGGAGACAAGTAGACTCCCCACTGGGCACAGAGCCATTCAATGCAGGGCTTGATCCCAGGACTCTGAGATCATGACCTGAGCTGAAATAAAGTCAGACACTTAATAGACTGAGCCCCTCAGGTGGCCCTATAGAGTTTGATTAAGACAGACAAAATTTGGTCCATATACTCTACCTTCCTGTGTATGCAGATTGATGAAGCTGTTACTCTCTATCATTGGCTTTAATCTAGTTTTAAGTCAAAAGAAAGAATTAACACATATCTGAGAGGCATGCTTTCTATATTTAAAAAAAAAGACTCCTTTTGACAAATCTTTCTGTGGTCTTTGCCTAGAGCAGCTAGCACTTCCATTTATCTGCCCTGGTGTTTTTCTCCTATTCTTATTTCCTGCTCAGAGCTGTGTTTTTCTAATCCTGGAATTCTATTTCTTCTCACTCATCTGTGGTAAATTTTATGGTCCTCCCACACTACTCAGAATTTCCTTCTGCAATAAAGCCTTTAGGGGGTATCACCTCATCCTGTCCAGGGTATCATCCCAGCATCACACCCCTTAGCTTCTCTATAGCTGGACGCTGTCAGGATTTTCTCTCCTTTTCACATTTTCTGATTTATTTCTTTAGGAATGGGCTCCATATTCTTACAGGCAGGGTTCTTTTTCTATACCACAATGGCCCCTTTGAACTTGGAAATGAGAAGATACTTTGGACATCTCCTTCAGACATTCTATACGCTTATTGTAAAGGGAGACAGCTTATACACAAAGCTGCCAAGAATGGAAACTCTAGACCCCTCATTCCACCTGAAATGGAATGTGGTTCTGCTGGGCCACTCAAGGTAGAGTAGTTAACTTAGAAAAATATTCACCTTTGAGCACTTTACTAACATATCAACAGCAACAACAAGAAGGATTTATACCCAGTCACTCATGCCACAAGATATAAACAAGTTAGAACTTTGTTTAGATAAGGTTTTAATTATCTAAGGGCAAAATGTTTTGTTTCGTTTTGATTTTTCCCTAGAAGAGCTGAATGTTGTACCTGAAAAAGAAAATCTTTCCTGCCAGACTCTTCCTTGATTTTAGGTGGGATGACCTCTAACCCTATCTATTAAAATTTAAACACAGAGATTAGACAGCCAGTAATAGACTCAGGCCAACCCCTAAACCAGACACAGAATTCTCCCCAACCACTGGGACACCTTGTTAAGTACTTATTTACTAGAATAAGAGACTTGAAAAGGAAGAATATAGATGACTCTCCATCAGATATTCCTCTGGTCAATAGCTGCCCTATAAATGGATAAAAGGCAGGATTTTTAAATTCAGGATTTTCCAGTGAAGAACAATAACTCCAACCTCAAACCAGATATCAGCCAAGAACAGTGTGTTCCCTTCATGGTTCTTCAGCCACACATGCACTGAGCTTTCCCCACAGTCCTTGAGCACTGCTTGCTGCTGCTGCTGCTGCTGCTGCTACAGATTCCAGAATGTGTTGTTCTCTCTCCTCCACTTCTAATATTGGCTTTTATCAAGGCACACCTACGTGACGGCAGCAGCACCCCAATCTCTGGCCTGCTGGGTACGCTGATGCTCCTCCACTGCCCACTCTTGGCAGTGGCCTCCTAAACAATTCAAAGCAGTCTTTCCACAGGTATAATGCCTTAAACTTCTGTTCAGGCCTTCAAGACCTACCAAACTTGAATATGCTCAGAATTCCCAAAAGCAACCTGTGTTTTGTCGGGCCAATCTGCTTTTCTTCTAATACTATCCCACCTCCATTCTTTGCTCATATTTTCCCATTCCATTTGGAGTGCCTTCCCTTTGCCACTTATTTAAATTCTGCCTAAAATTCAAGATACAACTAAAGTCCTTCCTTCCCCATGAAGCCTCTGGGATCACTTCAGTCTTCAGGGTTATTACAATTATAATTGGTACCTTGTAGTAGTGATTGTCACCCTGGTTAATATGTCTGAATCTTGTATATAAGGTTGTAAGATAGTTGAGAAAAATATCCATGTATTTTACTATTGCTTAGCCTAATTCGGTACACAGAGTAGATGCTTAACTTTATGGTTATGAAATTGGATCAATACCTTACATAACATGAAATAGAACAGGATTTGGATTTCAGTATAATAAACGGAATACAGAGATTTTTTTAATACTTCTTCTCATAACCCTTCAAAATGCCCAAATTCTCCACCCAAAAAGAAAGAATTAGGCTGTCTTGTTTTGTTTTCTCCAATTGTAAAATAATTCTAACTCTGTTCCATGCAAGGAAAGACTACTTGACTTTCAAAACTGAAGTTGTTCAGAGATTGTAATCCAAACCCTAAGGAAGAATTCAAAGCCCAGAGAAATGAAGTCTTTGCCACAAGTCATAGAGAAAATAAGTGGTAGAACAAGGACCAGATCCTAAGTCTTTTGAATTTCTAACTAGAACTCCTGAGCGAATCTCCACATATTGTCCCTTTGCATTTTCTGTTTCTGGTTTCTTCATAGTAGTGATAGAAAGTAGTTTGACAAGTACTTTGTTAGTATTTTCTATGCCCGAGGCTCTGCACTAGGGCTTCTGAGACCAAGGAGAAATGGAAATAAAAATGACATGAACCCAACTTTAACACTTAGGAACCCAGAACTCTGTATTCTTTTCTTTCTTTCTTTTTTTTTTTTTTGCATTGAGTTTTAATTTAAAACATTAAAACAACTTAACCACTCATAATTAATTATAAAACTTTGCCAGTTAAATTGTACTATCATTTATGAAGCATTTATTTGTCACTGTTTTTGTAGACCTGAAGGAAGCTTTGTGTATTCTTTTCTAAAGCAATATTCTTAACCTTTTTCTTTTTCTTTTCTTTCTTTCCTTTTTTTTTCTTTTTACTGAGTCACAGAACCCACTGATATTATAATTAAAATTAAACTTAGGAAAGTGTGTATATGCACAAACCAATAAA
Organism: Canis lupus baileyi; assembly: GCF_048164855.1. Classification (NCBI taxonomy): domain Eukaryota; kingdom Metazoa; phylum Chordata; class Mammalia; order Carnivora; family Canidae; genus Canis; species Canis lupus. Next base: position 20,296,862 of record NC_132849.1, read on the forward strand.
ACACTGCATTATTTCAGGTTTTTGCAGCACCCTCAAACCTCTAGGTTATAGCCTCTTTTTTGAAACCTTGGAAAGCTTTTTCTCAGCACCTTCAAAAACAGAGCTATGGTTTTATAATTTACAGAGTCCAGATGCTAACCCTTGCCTTTTCCTCCTCCTTTTTGAGTGACTGGAGAGAAATCTGCAATCACAGCTTTATCTCCTCCCTAAATAAATAAGCACTTCCCTGAGTGCCTCCAACTCTGTTGCTCCAGATGTTCACTGGATAAATGGTTCATTCAGGGCTCACCAGGGCCTAGGTCATGCTCTACTCTGATCAGCTTTTCTGTGCCGTGCCCTTGCCACTCAGAGAAGCTTCCCCATCACTCTGCCTATTTGGAAAATCCACACTCCCATTAGGGTCCTGAGAGCAGAATGTGTTCTTGCATCATTCTGGCAGGCCTGGAGAGGAGGGGAAGAGCCAAGCCACAGAAAATACTGGTGAAAGGCCTATGAGGTGTTTTAAATGGTGGCTCTGGAATGAAAGAGTCAATAGAAGGAACACTTCTCTCAGAAGCCATATATCATGGAATTTCTTGAGGCAGGAGAAAGTGAGAAACAGATGGCAATGAACAGGCGAATGCACCACAGGGACAAAACTTGTGTGGGAGGGTATAAGGAGACAGAAGCCATGGGCAGCAGTGGACAAAGGGAAAAGGCCCACACTGTAGAACCTACATATGGAAAGTCAGGGTGGGATACAGAAGCCAGGACCAAATGGCAAGAGACTAGTTCTCATTAAATGTGGAAACAAGGATAGGGCCACCTTCCCTAGAAGACAAGAGACAGTTACACCTCCTACTTAATATCACTGTTGGAGACTAATTTCTGCACTTGAGAAAATGAAATATTCTAAAAAGGGTAAGGATGGTAGTTTTCAACCATACTGTGCCTAATAATCACATGAGGAACATGATTAAACACACTAGTTTATTTTGGATTAACCAAATCCCCAGTTTGACCAAGACTTCCTTAGTTTTAACACTGACATTCCTAGAATAATTGCCCTTCAGACCTGGGTAAACTGGGACAGCTGGTCACCCTGGAACTCTTGTGATTATTCTGACTCCTTAGTCTGGGATGAAGCCCAGAAATCTGCATCTCTACCCAGTACTCCCAGATAATTCTGATACTAAGGCATGAGGAGTGGGGTGGCCAGAAGACACATACAAGTGTTTTATATTTACTCCCTGGCATAACCTGCCAAGTAGGTCTAGAAAAGGGAAACATTTAAAAGAGAAAGAAAAGCAGAAATTTTTGATGGTTTCTGAAAAATTCTAAACTACATGTTCTCAATCCTTTGAATCACAATGAAACCTTTTAAAACCAGATCTGGACAACCGCTTCAAGTTCTACGGGGATGGGATCTGGCAGTGGCAGAAATAAGAACCATGTTTTGGGTGGCCTTTTAGTTTCCTGATTGATTGTGTCTGGTGGAGGTAGCTAGAAGCACAGGAGAATTAGTGAGTGCCCACATCTGGACAAAATAGCACTGTGCCTCAGCTGATGGGAGCCAAGAAGTCCCTCTAGAGTGCTATTACTACTCCTTGGTGTCACTGTTCAGTGAAGAAGTAGTTAATTGATAAGAATTGTCCCGGATAATATTAGAGAAACCTACACATATTATCCTCTTGGAATTACAAAAATGAGATCCCTTTGAATGGTCTGTAGGAAATGTGTCCAGGTTCTCTGTGTCTAAGGAAATCACATACCATGGGTACAATATCACCAAACCTCCATCACTGAGAAAAATCTGGAAGATTGGGCATCCACTTCTTTCTTTTCTCTGGCTAATAATAAGGGTGGACAGTTTCTGAAAAGGAAGGAAGGGACAAAAAAGATTCTGAAGCAGAGAAAGGGAATCAAGACTAATGATAGAATATGACAAGGAGGAGAAGGGAAAGGAGAGGGGCAAAAAGGCAACCTAAGGGACCATGTGTTAGATTAAAGCCTATCAGTCATGACCACCTTACAACATGAAGAGGCTCAAAGGCAAAACACCAGAGAACAATAAAATAGTTATTTTGCCCAAAACAAAGCATTATATTGTGTGGCGTTGATTCTAACCAACATCTGTGAGGCAACTGAATGTTAAATTGGCAGAGGCCAATAGAAGGTGTACCATAAGGAAGCTAAAAGTTAAACTTTCACTTCCTTTCCACTTACACAGATTCTTCAGAAGACAAATGACTCCTCAGTTTATATAATGGGGAGGAAATGTAGTTCCTTGCAAATGGACAGTAGTATAGACTAGGAACATAATAAAACATAATAACATGAATAAAAAACATAGTTGTAATCCTTGGCAAAATTTATAGCAATACGAAAACATTTGCAATAAATTGTTATAATGGAACAAAAATTGTTATAATGGTTAGCACTTTGAATTAGAATAGCAAATACTTGTTATATAGTACTTATGGTTTACATTTTATCTATCACATATCAAAACCAAATATGGGCTTGAGACTTTTATGGTGCCTTTTTAGTTAAGTATTGCACCTTCATTGGAGAAATTTTTGTCAGATTTATTTATTAAGGCCTACATCTGCATTGGATCTGTGCAATGCACAAACTTAATAAATAAATAAAATATCTTTAAAGCTGTCCTGCCCTCAAAGACCTTACACATCATGGTAAATATTCCTACTGAATCATGTAAAATGCTCTTAAAGCAGGCAATCTATACCTGAAAAAGAAAGACATGCCTTTCTCTGCAGAAGGAAAAGACCTAAATCAATGTAGAATTGGCTACTGTTATCAGTTTGCATTTCTTGAGCATTCAGTAGGCATAGGGCAGTGGACTTCAGACAGGTATAAAAATTGGACTCTGCCTTAAAGGAGCACACAGTCTGGGTGGAGGAAGAGGAGGTAAACATACACAAAAAGATTAATAACTCCTAGGTAGCATTTTTTAAGTGGTCAGTGAGTAATCAGATTCTAAATGCTGAAGTAGATTGGAGGAGGATAAATCGCCAAAGCAGTATAGGACTGCTTTGCTATTTGCTTTGCAAAGCAGGACTGTTTTGCAAAGCAAACTAGGTACACCGAAAGAAAAGAAGACACGTAATAATAACAAGCTTACATTTGCTTTATAGAATCCAAACACACCAATTATCATATTTGATTCTTATAATACTAGAAACAAATGTAATAATCTCCATCTTACAGATAAGGACAGTGGGGCTCAGAGAAGTTGAACAGCTTTCCTGAGGCCACACAGATTTAAGTCTCAGAGCCAAGATTCAAAATCAGTGCCAGCAGAAGTGTGCCCTTGAAGTCCAGAAGGAAGGTGTTCAGAAGCAGTCAGCCACAGTAGGCTGTTATGAATGTCTTCTGACTGAACGTAAAAGAAGACAGACCCTCTTAGTTTATTTAACTCAACTGTGTTCATCCTATTTTACAAACTCCAATTGGGAATATCTGATGCTTACAATAGGATTTGCCACTTTCTCCACTTGTCAGGTCCCTGGTTATTCATCATCATTAACAGAAGCAGCAGCAGCAACAGAAATAGTGGGAAGACAACTTATTCAAATGAAATCTTTTGTGGAGGCTCAATGCATAAAATCGCACATATTTTCCTGTTTCTGGCCCTCTTGTTTTCTGGTATTAACATTTCTGAAAGGATATAGAAAGAGCTGCAAAGGAGCATCAATTCAGTATTTTGACTGCTATAAAAATAAGCATCCACACCTAATAAAGGGGTCGCTACATTTTTACTTTGGTTATTACAGAATTGAACACTGATTTACAGCCTGACAGTGTAGGAAGGGATAAAATATTTTCATATTTATATCTGGAGGAGAGGTTTGCTCAGTTTCCTAGGTATAAGCATTGTTAGACTAATGATATATTTTTTTTCCCTATCGTGCTTCTTTGGTCATTTTTAGTTTACATTTGATTCTGGTAATGGGCTCTTTTTAAGTTTTAGTTTCTAGAGACTGATGTATATTTTTGTCTTTTTTTATGTCTTCATTGTTATTTTAGTAGAAATATGGGAGATGATGCATCAGTGGCAACTAGCCAAGCGCCATTTAAAACTGAAATCCAATGGAAATTTAATTTGATTGCACTACAAATGTTAACTTCATGAGATTTTTTTCCTCCCATCAAGTACGTCTCTCCTTCTCATTAGGCATATTTGGATAGTACAAATGAGTGACTTGACTAAGAGCAGAAAAATATTATTTCCATTCCAATGCTGAATATAACAGTTGTGAAGTCAGACTCATGACCTGTGTGCCAATTTGCAATCCAATAAAAGTTTTTAATGCTTGAATTATTAAGAGGGAATGAGGGATGGAGATTAGAATGGAGACATTTATAATGAGGTGATGATTCCCAGCATAATAGAGTTACTCATTTTTGGACCATCCAATGTGCATATTCCTGCTGTTTTTATAGCTTGTAAATTGTTTGCTGCTAGGACTCATTTTAAATTCTCTTTACTATTTTATTCTCATCTGAATCAGCAATCAGGACAGCTGTAGATAACAGCATAGTATAATTTTTAAAAGACTCAAGCATAACTCAGGTAAAGCTCAAGCTTTAGAGTCAGGCATACCTGGATTCAATTCTAATACTAAGTTTTACTTGCATTGTGGAGCCAATGAAGGATTCCCACCCACCACAACGGAGGTGCTTAGGTTAACCAGATACCACAAATCTCAACCTCCCAACATCTGCTCTATTATGATTTCCTATGCTAGTTGTCTCATTCATAAGCATCCTTTTCTTTGCTTTTTAATTACAGAAGTAATACAGATTAATTTTATATATATTTAAATATAGAGAAAATGGAAAAAAAATAGTGCCAAGATGGCTATAATTAACCTGAGATTTTTCTATACGTATTTAACTATACATAATTATGTTCTATATCATACAAAAAAATGGATCCCACTGCACATACCTTATGTTGGCTTGATTTTTTTTCACTTAACAGTATATTATGACCACTGTACCATGGGAATAAACAGATGACTATGTGCATCATTGATGCATAATATTCCACTATTTGAACATATAACCATCTATTAGTTGAGTTAAAATATATCTGCAATTTCCAGGCAGCCTAAAGTTTCTGGACTCAATTCCCATGTGTTTATGTGTATGGGGGCAGTTGTCCATACCAACAATTCTCTGACACCAACTGGGTGGCCTATATTTCACCTCATTTCTAACACTATCTACCAGGATCCCACAAATTAAGGGTCAGTCTCAAAAGAGTCTGCTCTCAGCTTGCACTTCAGACATCAGTCACAAGTGCAGGTTATCACCTGTGCTTCTGATATCTATAGAAGAGATTCCAACAAACCTCTCTGTGGGTTTTATTAGTTTGCTAAAGCAGCTTATAGAACTTAGAGAAATATTTTGCTTACTAGATTATCAATTTATTATAAAAGGATTGTTAAAAAAAATAAAACAAACAAAACAAAACATGACAACTGCTCAAAATGGAATCACTTATGCTAAGCCCTGTGTTTCGACTTAACTTATTACAGTTTTGACTCTCAGAAGTGGAATCTTACACCAATCAGGAATCTCCAATCAGCACCAGTTAACTGTCTGGTGAACCCCTGTCATCCTCTAAAAGAAAGTAACTTTGCAATAAACAACATAATTTTCTTTGTATAACCTCCTTGTCCCCACTCTTAAAACAGAACAAGCCCAAAATGGAGTTACGTACCCCCAAGACAGCAAAAGAAGACTTAGTTACAATTTTGGCTATTCCCACGTAGAATATGATCTTTAACCAGTCCATCTGGAATTACCTGATCAATACTAGTGAGATGATCTGCATGAGAGACCACCACCCTTCCCCCAAAGGGAAGTCACCTTGCCTGAAATAATCTCATGATTTTCTTGTCTTACCTACTTTCTGTCTATAAAAATTTTCCATTTTGTACAGCTCCTTGGAGCTTCCATTTATTTGCTAGATAGGATGCTGCCTAATTCATGAATCATTGAAGAAAGCCAATTAAATCTTTAAATTTACTCAGTTGAATTTTATTTCTTAACACCACTCCCTTCTGTCAATAAAAGTCTTTCATTTTGTACAGCTCCTCAGAGCTTCTTTCTGTCTGCTAGATTGGATCCTCTGGCAACCAGCCCCCATCTTTAAGTACTTTCCAAAAGTCACCTCATTAACATAGCAAAGATATTTTTATGGCTCTCATCACTTAGGAAATTCCAAAGGTTATAAGAGCACTGAGCCAGAAAAAGGGATGAAGACCAAAAATATATTTATCATTAAAAACCACAGTATCACTAAATCTCTACGGTACACTCATCCCCTTGGTCTTTGCTAAATGCCCATTCTCTAAGCATCCATAGCATTTGAAGGGCCTCCCTTACAACACTTAGACTTTGCTTCTATGCACATATGAATACTTAGCTGACTTTAAAAAAAAAATCCCAATACTTAACCAGTTACTAACAGACACAGAGTGGGTTTCCTAACATATTTATTAAATTGAATTGAGTAATGCCACTATGGTTAAGAATCTTTTGGAAATAATTTGCTTGAGCTAACACCTTAATATGGAATGACTGAGTTTTATATATATATATATATATATATATATATATATATATATACATATACACACACACACACAATACTAATGTTTTTGATTTACAGAAAGTGTTCTTCCTGTCACAGGATTAACCATCCCATATTTCAATCCTTTTTTTTTTCTTTTTTGCCTTTTTGCCTTTTTTTCATGTTGTCTTTCTGGAAATGAAAAAGGTGAGGGAGGAGAAAAATGATGTCTGAGAAAGGAAGCAGATAGCTTGCTTCAATCCCATTACTAACTCAACATCCAAAGTAAATATCAACTCAATCCTGTAATTTATATATACTGGTCTTAAATCCCCCAACACCCTAGTGTTTTTTAATTTTCACAATAGGTACAGCTCCATTAATGTTGTTTACAAATACGTGCTGCTGAAATTTTATTGCATCATTTTGTTCTCTCCACAGAGAAATTACCAAACAATACCTCATAATCTCAGAACTGGACAGAAATTTTGTTGCAAAATGATACACAGTGAAAATATTATAAAGTCCCTCCCAGGCACTTGTGCCTGAGAGTCTTGTTTAGAGAAACAGGTATTGCAGGGAATAAAATTGCAGTAGGGCTGAGAAATTTATGTTATTTTCTTTTTTGTCATGACTGAGAATGAGCAAGTTGTCTCAGGTTGTTCAGGGACAAGAGGTTTCACCATTATAACCCTGAAGGCAGTAGCATTACTCTGCCTTGTATGCCTGTGCCTCTTCCACTTTATGAAAACAGAAAATTTTGTGGTTTTGGCACACATTTGCCTGTCATACCAACTTGAGCCCAAAGAAGTACAATCATATGTGGCAGCTCCTTCCAATCTGGAATCATACAGCACAGAACATATGATGAACCAGTAATTAGTTTGTGAATTCAGTTACCCTAAGCAGTTTAAATGCATATCTCAAGCTTTGATTACCCTTCCATCAGGATTTTTATTTTTCCTTCCCTTCAATGAAGCGAGCAACTATAGAAAAAGTAGGATTTTTAAAGGCTTATCACACCTGGATGATTGCAATTAGACAGGCTTCAGAGATGAGGAGTTGGTTCCCCACAATAAGAATTATCTAGTATATATGTGCTCACTTCGGCAGCGCATATACTAAAGAATTATCTAGTATATAAAGCAGGTAAATTAGAAGGTGGTTTTAATATTATGAAAGAATTCACTGTTTTGTGTAAATTGCATTGTTGAGTGATGGCATAGTGGAAGACACTCTGAGCCAGAATTCAGTGTACCCGAACTATAGGATAAGGAAGCTCGATCTCTAAAGCCCCTCTGTGAATTCTAATTATATGTGAAATACACCGTATAGAGGCTGGCATAGGAATCAGGCCAAAATAGGGGGACATTAGTAATTTGAGAAATTACAAGAATTTAAAATTCTAGAATTTGAAAAAAAACAAGCACGGAAGCTAGATGATCACTATAAATTATTTTATTTGGCTTTCATAGATTTTTTTAAGGACAGATTGATTCTATCGATGAAAACAATTGACATTTTGCTTTTTTTCAGTAAGTTGTTGAAGAACTTTTCCAAGAAACCTGAGTACATAGAATTCAATAGAGTGCTTAACAACAGGGAAAGTTCAAACAACCTTGGTGTTCACCATTCCAGCTTCCTCAATTTATAACTGAAGAAACTGAAACCCATATACCTAATAATGGGTTATGTAAATTAATGAGCAAAACTAAGCCTAGAGACTAAATCTCACAGATGTCAGGCCACTGTTCTTTCAACATGATCAAGTGCACTTGGGCTGAATCTAACCATTTAATACCATGGCTTCACTGCATTACCTCCTTGTTAAATCAAGGCTGCTGGTTATGCATCAGTAAAGAGTTGTAAGTAGCAGAAAAAAAAAAAAAAACTACATTGGATACATTTTGTAAAGAAGTTCAAACTTCAGTTGAGAAATACTAAGGTTCCTTTATGTTTTGAGGCTCCAGCAAGTGTGTAACTTCTGTCTATAAACAGGTAGCCATCCAGGGTTCAAAGCCCTCTGGGTCATAATAGGCTGCTTAGCAAGCCTCCAAACTGAAGTTTCTCTTTGTTGTAGGTGATGAGTTGGAGTTGCCAGGAGCAGAGATAATTGCTTCTTCCTCCACTGGTAGGTTCCATTTTGATTAAATTCCTAGCAATGCATGCTTGTTTGCTTTAAACTATGTAAGAGTGTTATAAAAAGGAGGATTGAACTTACATCATTTCTCAAAGCAGAATTAAGCCCATGAATAGAAGTTACTGGAGAGAACCTTAGGCCATAATTAGAAAAATTTTATAGCATTTAAAGCTGTCCAAAAATGAAATGAACTATCTTGAAGTTTAATAAATTTCTTTTCATTGGATATGTTCAAGCAGAATCTGGAGGGACCACCTGTCTGAGATGTCATAGAGATGAAAAGAGAAATAACACATTAAATAAGAGATTGCACTTAATTTTCTAACACTAATATGTTAGAATTCTATGAGCTTTTCTATTTTGAAAAGTGAGATACCAAAGTATCAACAAATATTTGTGAATCTCCTTTGGTAAGTCTAGTTATGGGAATAAAAGCAGTAGAATAACAAAAGTAGAAGAAAATCCTTCCTGAACAGAATATTCATTAATGCTTAGGAGATAAGGATAATTCACCTAAAATTCTTAGATAATGACATAACTAACATAAAGCATATGCACATGTCAAATTGACGATATTTGTAAATTCTATAAGCTCAGTGGAAGTAAGGAACATAATTGATTGGAAAGCTTGGGTTTTAGGATGGGCCTTAAAGAATGGAAAAAATTTAATTTTAGAGAGAATTATTGTAGGGATAAAAGATGAGAAAGATGGAGCATGAACTTCTGTGAAGAAACTAGAATATGTATGCTCTAAGAAGGGTTTGGCCTAAGAGACCTAAGGCAGTAAGAAGATGTTTGCGGAAGTACATTTTTACTTTCTAATTTCCCATCACATAATGTGGTACATAAATAAATGATTACAAAAGAAAACATTCAAAAAAAAAGGAAACATTCCTGAGCAATCACCCTGCTATCTTTTTTTGCCTTGTTAAAGAATAATTGATAAATACAGTTTTATTTATTTAAAATCTACAATGTGATGATTTGATATATATACATTATGGAATGATTACCAAAATCAAGATAATTAATATATTCGTCCTCCCTGCAGTTTGGATATCAGCTCCTAAGTGCTGCCACAGGCTTTAATATGCAGTGCAAATAACTGGATTTCCACAGCTATAACAGCATCATACCCAATTTGGGGTTGGGCACCATCTCCTGAATTCTGTGTGATTTGAAAAGCAGTTTCTTGTCAATCAGATACCACTAGTCCTTTGCTGAAATGGGGTATGTGGGGGCTGTCTACCCTTCTGGATGAAATAAACAGCACATCGAAAAGCTCTCTTGTGTTTGCCATACCTATTTATGATGGTAACAAGCAACTGTTATCTTTGAAAGTAGGACAGAGAGGGAGAGGGAGAAAGTAAGCACCATTATCCAGGCCCATTCACAATCACTGCAGTCCAAAGAGTAGAAAGGACATAGAGAAATTGGGCGACTCTTACAGATGATGCATTATAATGAAAGAGAAACATTTAGCAACCAAGATTGGCACAGGGAATGGAGCACTTGGCTTCACAACCTCCCCAGGATTTACTGAAGTTAGGAAGGAGTGTATGATGAAATAGAGTAAATTGCAGAGCCATCTTTCGTGCTGCTTTAATTAAAAAGCCTTTCATCATTTCCAGCTTAAACATCTCTTTTCTCAGTCTTAAAAGTAACTACTGAATCTTCTAGTGCTTTCACATTTGTAGTCAGGAAAGTGTGGTTTTCATTTCCAGGCTGTACGAGGAAAGCATATCATATACTTTCCCTAGTAATTCGAATGCATATTTCTTCTCTCTCTTTCACTGCATTCTAGAATAATGCGTGTTATTTCAAGTATTCACAATCAACTAGGATGTCAAATGCTTTGAAATAAAGGTTATAAGAAATGTAGATGTCAGAGTAGCTCTGATATGCAATAAGTGGAATAAATATAAACAATAGACACATTCAGAGGCACTTAGGATGTTAGGTACTCAAGACAACTTAAAGGAAAGGAAACTACTTTGATACCTTTAAAAGGTAGAGAAAATGTGACTGCAAGGCTATTTGCTATTTCTGCACTTGGTCTGTATCCTCCTGGTGCATTTATGTGAACTAACTCCATTGCTCAGAATCCTTTGTTCTCTACTGTTCCTTGTCAAATTCTAATGGATCTCAAGTCCAGATACCCCATCTCTATAGTTTCTAACCTCATTACTTTTTAAAGAAAAGATCAAAATAGTTGGCGTGAAGATAGTTTTGTGTCATAAATGTGGTTCAGTCTCACATAGAAGTCACATGATAAAGCCAACATTATTAAAACAAATTACAGTGCTAAGTCTACAAATATGATCAAATTTCTTCAGTCTTAGGTACATTTATAATTAAATGTCCATCACATAAAATTATGGATATTCAAATAAAATAGCATTTATTTGCACATGTATGGAATTTCTATTTCCTATTTGCATTGTGTTTTTTTTTTTTACTGTGACTGTCATTTTCCTTTCTGAAATGTATCATATTTCAATCTTTCTGACTTACAGTCTTCAATGCTAGAAATGTTCAAAAACCTTGAGCATTTGGTGTATTGAGTTTTTGGAGGCTTGTCCTCTGTAAGTGTGTGCCATTCTTTCATAAATGTGAAGCAAGGGACGCCTGGGTGGCTCAGCAGTTAAGCATCTGCCTTCAGCTCAGGGTGTTATGCTGGAGTCCTGGGATTGACTCCCATATCAGGCTATCTGCATGGAGCCTGCTTCTCCCTCTGCCTATATCTGCCCCTCTCTCTGTGTGTGTCTCTAATGAATAAATAAATAAAATCTATAAACAAGCAAACTAACAAATGTGAAGCAGGTACTATTAAGAGAGACCAGAGTAATCTTATTTGTTGACTTCTTCACCCCTTAGGAAGCTTGCCCTCTCCCTTCGGAGTTCTCCCTACATGCACTTTACTTTTTCCCTAATACTCCCTTTTCTAGCTATGTATAGGCTACTTGGGTAAAAACCAAATATCAAAAAATATACCCCCAGAGGGACTTAATCTATGATATATCGGTCCCTAAAGCTGGGTGTCTATCAGAATCTCACGATGATTTTGGTTGTCTCATTTCTAAGGATCCTTGCTATGATTAGAGATTTTCTACAGATGAGCTTTGCTGGGACATAGATACTACTTGCCAATACAGAAGTAGCCGATGTCAGACACTCATTTTCCCAGCCTCCCTAACTGCCAGTGCATGGGGACACCACCTAGGTGCTGCCAAATGCCACACCCGCCCTAGACTGAATCAGTGTTTTGAAGAGGTGAGTAAGAGAGGTGTGTTTGGAGTACCCCAGGTATCAATGAGAGGCCAGGTGCTAGTGCTGTTATGGTATCTAGGGCAACATGGCAATGGCAGCAGTTCTGTGCTATAGTTTGGGGTGTTTTGTCAGGCTCCCTCTGAGCTGCAATGGCATGAGTAGACAGGGTGGATTTTAGACAGTTTTTTGAGGTAAAATCTACATGTCATAATATTCACCATTTTCAGTGTACAAATTCAGTGATTGTTTTGGGGGGTAAATTTATAGAGATTTGTGTGCATCAGTCACCACGATTCAGTTTTTGAACATTTCCCCCCAAATCCCTGATGTCCGTTTGCACTTAATCCTGGTTTTAACCCCCAGCAATAGTCAACTATTAATTTCCTTTCTTTCTGAATTATAGATTTGCCTTTTTAAATATTTCATATAATGCAATGATGTAATACGTGGTTGTTCACATCTGGCTCTTTTTTCACTAATTATTTGTTCACTAATGTTTGAAATTATACATATTGTAACATGTATCAGTACTTTGGTTCTTTTTACTAAGTGGTATTCCATTGCATGGCTTTCTGTTTATTCAGAAAACAGTTGTTGGACATTTGAATTATTTTCACTTTTAGGTGCTATGAATAATGCTGCTTTTACACAGTCTTTTCTCAAATAAATTTCTACTTAATGCCTCTGGAGTAGATTCTATTACTTGCAACAAAGATTCCTGATGGATATGAGAAGCATTCAAAAGTGTAATTCCCTGGGACCAACTTCAACTATTAATCTAAAATCCTCAGGTCTGAGGTCCAGAAGTCTTTTAAAATAAACTACCTGTTGGTATTGAGAGTAACATAACTCTGTGAAACAACATTTGGAAGCCAATGGCTTAGAAGATTACCCTTGTGCAGCTTTTCCCCGCCTCTGTGCCTTTAATTATATTCTTCCCTCCTCTCAAAATACCTTCTCTCCTCACAGTATCCTCTTCTAAAAAGCTCACCTTAAAGATCCTTTTTAATAAAATCTAAACATATTCTCTTAACTTGAAATAAATGTCCCTTCCTGTATGTTCCCATAAAACTCTTTTTTCAAATTAAAGATCCCCTTATTTAAAAAATAAATAAATAAATAAATAAATAAATAAATATCCCCTTATTTAACTATCTTTTTCTCACATTTGACTTTTTTCCTCTCCTTGCATGTTAAAATCTAAAAGCTTTAAGATAAGGAATGCTTCCAGAAATTATTTTCTTCTTTGCATATATTGTAAACTCTACTTCCATCTATGCACTGACCACAACTTATTTAATAATTTGTTGTACTTCTCTCTGCCCTGTTCAGTTTTATACTCCTAGACAAAGACAGTCATGTCTTTCTTAGTGGGAAATAGAACTTTCTTGTGTTCATCCTAATTATCTAGGTATTATTATTTAATAGATTTATTTATTCATATTGTCAGGCCCTCTCCCCCAGCGATAGTGAGGTAGCTGATATATGGTCATCACTTTAAGAAACATTGGTCTTAAGGACGCCTGGGTGGCTCAGCAGTTGAGCATCTGCCTTAGGCTCAGGGTCCTAAGTAAGTGTGTGCCTGAGGGGAGCCTGTTTCTCCCTCTGCTTAAGTCTCTGCCTCTCTCTGTGAGTCTCTCATGAATAAATAAATAAAATCTTAAAAAAAAAAAGAAAAAAAAGAAACATTGGTCTAAGGAAGATGCTAAAGTCAAAAATGCAGTTGCTGTACTATCACATGCTCCCTTATCAATTGTCTCTGTTTTACTTTTCTTTTCAGAATAATTCACTGTGCTTTATCTTGAGGATCTATCTGTCCCTTGAGATCTGAAGAACTAAGATCTTTTCTACGTTCCTGGCCCAGTATCCCAAGTCCCTGTATTCTAAGTGCAGCCACCTGTCTTGTATTAACTTGCTGGGTTCCAAGCATTGGCTTTGGCCAGCCTACATCTTGAGTATGAGCATTCAGAACCAGAGGTTCTTTCTCTTTTTCTCTCTCCTGATTTTGCTATTAATGCTCTTTGTTGGGCTATTTAATAAGCTCTCTACCTTCAGATTCACTCATTAGGAATTATCCTTCCCATTCTGAACTTGCTTCTAAGAAATCAGGGGTCACATTTACTATATGGACCCAGCATGAAAGAAGAAATAGCCAGGATATATCCCAGAACTGAGCACCATGGTGAAGTCAACATTTGGAAAATGGATCTAGCTTCAGTGTTTGGCTCCTGGGGCACATCTGCATGGGCAAAGCACGAAGTTCAAGAGACCCTGTACTCACAGTCCCTGTTTTAGCACTGGTTGGCACTGATGCTTTTAGCTAGGCAAATCATTCAACCAGGAATGAAAATTCTCTCCAAAGAAAACAGAACTTTAAAAACCCAGGCTGACAAGAGTGGCAGAGTTCTAGGCTGACTGTGGTGAATAGAGGCAATGGGGTTTGCTGACATTAAAGTAGACTTTCCAGGGAGGCTCTTGTCCGAGAAAAGAGCCAGACTGATAGAATAACCATTGAGAACTAATGATGATAGGAAAATCTGTAGAAGTAGTCAAAATATGGTATGAGGGAGAGAGAGAGAGATAGAGAATATAAAGACCTACTATAATCAGAGAGACATATGGAATGGATATTTTAGGTGATAATAAGCTATCAGGTTTTGCAACTTGAAGCAGGACTTAATATTTTACTCTTTTAGAGGGGAGAATAAGACTATTAACATGATATTCTAACTCAATTGAAACTAGCCTAGAAACTGGAAACTCTAGAAACATAATTAGGGAGCGTATTTCTGTTGAATAACCTAGGCTATGAACAAACCCCAAGATTTCGGTAGCTTAAAATAGCAAAGACTTATTTATAATTCACATTGCATATCCAATGTGGAGGGAGGCTAGTGACCTTGCTGTCTCAGGAACAAGGCTAATAGAGCAGGTCACTGCTGCAGAGGGAAGGGAGACTTCTGAAAGGTCTTGAATCAATGATTAATGGCCCAGCCTAGAATGTATACATGACTCTTCTGTTTATAATTTATTGGCCAGGACTAGTTACATGTCCATACCCAAGGAATCTAGAACTTACTCAGAAGATATAGAACTTGAAACATTTGGTAAACAACCTATTGACTATCTTCATCCTTCATTTTTTGAAATAGTATTTTTAATTTAGATTTTAAAAAACAATGAATATAAAACAAGGTTTCAAATACAAACACAGGTGTAGAGTTTTATAATGGATCTCTTATTACAGTGGAATTGTGTATAACCTCACTGCACATGGTGTCCAGTGTTTCATTTGAGGTTCTTCTAGTTCTATCCTGCTCCATCCCTGTTGTTGGGCTCTGGTCTGTTTGCAAAGATGCAATGACAACTACTTAATTTCCTGATCTCACCAACTCACAGTTGGGTCCTAGAACACAGCTCCCCTTATTTTTCTTCCTCTCCCCTCTTTCCTTTGCTGTCCCCTCCTCATGTCTAATCACTATCTTATGAATATTTCATCAACCATCCGATTTGTTTTCCTGGGTTTCATCATTAGAATTTTGTTTTCCTGCAAAATAAAAATTCAGCTCTATTTAATCATAAGTAGTCTATTTTGGGTCCAGCCAGGCTGGACACCACCACATTTAACCTTGTTTGTAGTTTGAGGTTATACAGTACACAAATACATGGGAAGCTAAGGATTAAAAAAATAAACTTTTACTTGGAAATTCTTCAGGTTATTACACAGGTAAAAGTGTCTTACAATCATCCTATTTTAAGGAAGAATTTGAGAGAACATATTAATACCAAAATAATACAAACAAAAGTACATATTTTTGTTTTAAGAAATTACCATTATGGTCTACCTTATTTGTCTTAATTATCTGACTTGCTACAAAGCTTTTCAATTGGTTATAAAATTTTAGTCCTTCATATAACTAAAAGAAATAGGAAAATAAACCAAAAATTTGATAGATTCAGGGGCTGTTTGCAGCCTGAATGTCAAGTTAAATAGCATATTATTCACTTAGGTCCTGTAACCTTAAATTTTCATGAGACTAGAAATATGCAAATGAGCCATTGCATTTTACAGATAAAAAACCTGGGGGAAATATGCAGCACTGAGCAATGTTCAGAAACAAACAAGATAAAAGAGAAACTTTTGCACATTTTATGAATTAAAAACATATTTATGCCCAGTAAGTATACATTTTGTTAAAGGTGAATACTTGTCATCTTCAGTTTCATAAAGAATCAAGAGTGAATTTATTCAATAGAAGATTTGTTTACTCCCATACTTTTGTGTATCATGCACGCACAAAATGAGGAAGATACTCTTGGTCTATCATCATAACTTATACAATGTGAATGAGTTGGCTTGAGATTTTTAAACATCAAAGGAAGAGTGACATGGATTAAAATGTTTCTAACATGTCACATTTCAGTTATGTGTTTTGTGTTTTCTTCTGCTTTGAATGAAGCTAGTTTAGAATAAAATGTGTTTTTCATCCATGGGGTAATTATCAATGGCATGCTTTTTATTACTATACAATTATATCATCAACTGATAATTATGTAAAGTAGCTAATTATTTTCCTGATTACTTCAGAATAAGCATTTTAGGAAACTGCACTCACTCCCTTAAAATGCATAAAAGTCTAATTTTATATACCATCAGCAAAACTATTTTTTTCTCTCAACTTTAGGAAGTGCACCTGTTTGTCTCTGCCCTCTGAGTATCTGTGTTAACTTGGTCATTCCCCATTCTTTACCTTGACAGGGGCAAGAGAGAAAGCCAGCTGGGGGCCTAAATAAGAGGTGTGTACCTGGTAACTAATTATATTTGATTTATTTCTTTTGGAAGCACTTGACATTTCTCTTTCCATGTTTTATTTAAAACTTGATTGCTTAAATAGCAATAAACAAGCAACTAAACAGAGGCTGGCTGATAATTATATCGAATTTCATCTATTTATCTGCAATTGGACACATGGTCTCTGGCACACTGAACCCATCTTTTATATGTAATTTAAATGTACTTCAGGCATAAGACTTACACGATTTACGTTTTTCAGATCAAAGAAACAAAAAAGTTTTCTTCTCTTCCTTTAAATTATAGTTTCAATCCCACCTTCTCAAGCTTTCAGTGATTTTTCATCCTGATGAGATTTTTTCTTTAAACTCAATACCAAGATTATAGTTTTCTTTTTTTTTTAAATTCAATGTCAATATAGTTAACATACAGTGTTATATTAATTCCAGGTGTACAATATAGTGATTCGGCACTTCGATACATCATCCAGTGCTCATCACAAGTGCCCTTCTAAATCCCCATCACCTATTTCACTCATCCTTTCACCAATGTCCCCTATGGCAACCAATAGTTTGTACTCTATAGTTAAGAATTTCTTAAACACCTGGGTGACTCAGTGGTTAAGCATCTGACTCTTGATGTCAGTTCAGGCTGTGATCTCAGGATCCATGAGATTGAACCCTATGTTGGGCTCCATGTGGCTGAACATGGAGCATACTTAAGATTCTCTCTCCCTCTGCCCCTCCCTGCCTGCACTCACTGAATGAATGGATGAATGAATGAATGAATTTCTTGGTTTGCCTCTCTCTTGCTCTCTTTTCCCTCTTTGCTCATTTATTTAGCTTCTTAAATTCCACTTATGAGTGAAATCATATGGTATTTTTTGTCTCTGACATATTTCACTTAGCATTATATTCTCTAGCTCCACCCATGTCATTGCTACAGTTTTCTTATAGCATATGTAACACATAGCTTAATATGGCTGCTACCTGAGAAACACTTGGACATTGTTCAGTGGAGTCAGAGTAAGTCCCCACCCAAGAAATTTTTGTTAATAGTTATGTGGTAACTAGCTTTAATTCTCTTATATGCAAGTAGGAATTATACTTTCCCAGATTCTTGTGGCATCCAAACTTGACAAGGTATATAACAGACCTTCCAAAACCATGAATGTTAGTGCAGAAGTTGTACTTGTGTCTTTAGCAGTTTCACCACTAATGCTATCATCCTACTAACCCTGCATCCTTCAAGAGGACTGATGTTCAACAACTTTGTTTTAATGAATAAATGAAGAATGTATGAACAAATTAATTGATTAATTCATCAATAGAAAAAATACTAAAAAGTTCATAAGGAGGGGTCCAGAGAGGAAACCAGTAGTAGGTGAGGGACATAGAAAAGCAAAGACCAGGAACAAGGAGGGCCCTTGATCCCCACTTAAGAACACACCATTTCTCTCCTCTCATTCTGGACTGGTTGCCTTTCTCTAGGTGCTATAGGAATCTTTATGCAATATCACAATCGTCGCCTCTACTAATGGTGAATTTTTACAATGGATTTTTCATTTAACTCTCTAAATATATTTAACAAACCAATGAAGAGAGTACTATTACTATCTCAGTTTCACAGAAGAGGAAACTTGGCCTTAGAGTAATGACTTGCCAAGGGTTGTAGAGTAGTAGAGCCAGGATTTCAGTCCCCAACAATCTGATTCCAGCACCTGCACATGAGCACTATGCTTTGCTGTCTTCCCATAAACTACCAAGACAAATGTTTGTTTTATTCCCCAATTGTGTAAGCATTTCCACATTATACTGGGATATTTTTATTTGCTTTTGAAGACATCATTATCTTATGGAGAGCTATAAGCTGCTAATGTGTCTCTGACTCAAGATTGGTGAACTTAACTGCTCTGCTTCATCACAAGATGACCCAGAAGGGCTCTATGGAGGGATGATGAGTGAGGGCCTGACACTGCCTCTAGGACTTCCCAGTGCAACTTAACAGTCCTTGCTTCTTGTGATAACCTGATGCCAGCCCCACATAAGAGATGTCACAAACTTTTTCACTATTTTCTAAGCCTCTGAGGCCAACAGCTGTGTGGTTAGCATTGCCTTCAGCCTGGGACGGTTCTTCATCTGGCCTTTTACGGAGCTCTATAATCTTGCCCTGACCTGCTGAGTACTTAGAGGCACACTTGAATTCTTGAGAATGTCACCTACGACAACAAAAGGACCTGTCTTCCAATCCTTAATTTGTCTCTTATTTGCTGGGTAACCTTTTGCTAAATATTCAATTTCTCTGAACCTCAATTTCCTCATCAATAGAATGGGAATGATAATGAATCTTTTTATGTATTTATGCATTTATTTATTTATTTTATTGGAGTTCAATTTGCCAACATATAGCATAACACCCAGTGCTCATCCCATCAAGTGCCCCCTCAGTGCTCGTCACCCAGTCACCCCCACCCCTCGCCCACCTCCCTTTCTACCACCCCTTGTTCGTTTCCCAGAGTTAGGAGTCTCTCATGTTCCGTCTCCCCTTCTGATATTTCCCACTCATTTTTTTCTCCTTTCCCCTTTATTCCCTTTCACGATTTTTATATTCCCAAATGAATGAGATCATATAATGTTTGTCCTTCTCCAATTGACTTATTTCACTCAGTATAATACCCTCCAGTTCCATCCTCGTCGAAGCAAATGGTGGGTATTTGTCGTTTCTAATGGCTGAGTAATATTCCATTGTATACACACACCACATCTTCTTTATCCATTCATATTTCGATGGACACTGAGGCTTCTTCCACATTTTGGCTATTGTGGCCATTGCTGCTATAAACATCGGGGTGCAGGTGTCCCGGCGTTTCATTACATCTGTATCTTTGGGGTAAATTCCCAGCAGGGTAATTGCTGGGTCGTAGGGCAGATCTATTTTTAACTCTTTGAGGAACCTCCACACAGTTTTCCAGAGTGGCTGCACCAGTTCACATTCCCACCAACAGTGCAAGAGGGTTCCCTTTTCTCCGCATCCTCTCCAACATTTGTTGTTTCCTGCCTTGTTAATTTTCCCCATTCTCACTGGTGTGAGGTGGTATCTCATTGTGATTTTGATTTGTATTTCCCCTGATTTGTATTGGCCATGTCTATGTCTTCCTCTGTGAGATTTCTGTTCAATCTCCCCTTTG
The DNA here is from genome assembly GCF_048164855.1 of Canis lupus baileyi. Taxonomy (NCBI): domain Eukaryota; kingdom Metazoa; phylum Chordata; class Mammalia; order Carnivora; family Canidae; genus Canis; species Canis lupus. The sequence goes on from NC_132849.1 coordinate 20,316,837, forward strand.
AGTGAGATTTAAAGGATTCAGTTTGATAATTTATGTAAAGCATTGGCACATAGAACAAGGTCAGTGAGCTGGAAATGATTACCAAGAGCATGGACACACCTTGCAGTTTTCCTCTGCTACTAGAACTCAGCCTATCCCTATTCACCCTCCCAGCCCTGAACCATTGGTTGTTTTATACTAGAAATAGGTTTAAATGACCATAAAGCCCTGTTCTCTGCAGGATCACCTCCATGTCATGCTTTTCCCCTTTAGTTCCCTAATTTTTGTCCAATTCTGCAGGACTGTCTAGACTACCCAGTGCCACCTTTCCTGGTCAGGGTTATTTGGGTCCTGCTGGCCTCTGTTCTAACAAAGAGGAACCACCGACCTGTGTCATTTAGTTCAATTGCTGACAGAAATCCTATTATCCTAGTGCTACTTTCTATTGTGGTTTCTAGATGCAGGCTCACAGCTTTGCACTCATGATTAACATGGGGGTTGAGCAATCATGTTCACTCATCAATGAAGAGTTCAGGTGAAGAAAAAAGACTTTATATGCATGATACATGGACTCAGGACAAGACTTCAGACATGTTTGTTTTTGTTTTCATTTCTCTCCAGCAATCACTGTTTGTCTTCTGTCTCATTCATTGTGCCCTGAAAGGAATCTTTGGCATAAGAACCACTCCTGGCAATACAGATGGTTACCCTGTATTCTGTATCAGGGTTATAAAATGATGAGATCCTTCTAAGAGTAAACTCTTAAAAGCAAGTTTATTTCAGTAATAAAATAAATAGTGCCCATTAATTGAATAGTGATTAGGTGGCAGAAACTTAACAATAAAAAACATACCACATGAAAGGGTAAAAAAGGATGAGAACTTTGGAAAAAATCTCGAGACTACATTGGTTTATTTTTTTAATATTTTATTTATTTATTTGAGAGAGAGTGAGAAAGAGCACAAGCAGAGGGAGGGTCAGAGGCAGAGGGAGAAGTGGGCTCCCCGCAGAGCAGGAAGCCTGATGGGGAGCTTGATTCCAGGACCCTGGGATCATGACCTGAGCCAAAGGCAGATGCTTAATCGACTGAGCCACCCAAATGCCCCAAGATTGCATTGGTTTGGGAAAATAAATCTGATAGAGCTAGAGTTCATGCATAACACCAAGATCAAATACGCCCTCTTTGCAAAGGCACAGATTGGTAAATCGGTTCCCTTACCTCACTTTACTAATAACCTTCTAGCCCTGTAGGGCATCACTTCTAAAGCACAGTGATGCCCAGTAGCACACATATCCTACCCCTTGATGAAAAACTGGGGGTTTTTCACAATCTATCAAATGTTGAAGCACCGAGGCCAAACAAGACCATTAGGCCTTGTTTAGAGGTGTTTAGGATTAAACCCCAGTGCAAATAGACACTACCACTTATTTCAGTAAAGTTAAACTGGCCACTGTGAAGGATTGAGGGTTACTCTGAGCCTGCGTGAAGGCTGTATGCGTTTTTACAGAAATCCTCATGATGAACATGACAAAGACAACAATGATCATTAACATTTATTGACCCTTGCTTCTGTGATAGACATAGTGCTAAGGGTATTAATGCACTGCCTAGTGTAATATTCACAACCCCTCTTTAAGGTAGGTACTATTAGTAACTCCTAAATTATAGTGGTGGCCAAATCCATCTGAATGTTATGGCCCTGTGTACTTTTCTTTGCCTTCTTTTACAAGGCCTGCCTTTGTAGATATAATATTAGCTTTTACATTTGAAATACCAGAGATGACATGCAGAAAATGAGATTTTTTCCAATGATGCCTTGACATCCTATAAAAACTCAGATCTGTGCATCTTCATGCTTCTATTTATATTCCAAAGGTATGCTATTAAGACTTTCAGTGCATCCAGAGAAGAGCCCATCATCTATCTCCAATTGTGTGATTCATAATAATAAATTGGTATCAAGAGGGAAAATTACATAATATCCCAGAATATCCATAGCTATCTTAAGGAGTTAAAACGTGTTTTCACAGGAGGTCTGATAAGATAATCAGGGGTTTGCTCTGTTTCAGTAATAAACTTCGTATCATATATACATACCAAAGATAAAAACATTAGAAACTGGGAGTTATGAAGTCCCTAGATCTTTGGTAGTGTACTCCAACAATAAATTACACTGGCTTTGATTTAAGGTGTGATTAGGTAGAGACTTGATTCTACAGTCCTTACCACCTAATGGCTTTGAGTAAGCCCTTATTCTCCCTGATTCTCAAATTTCCCATCTGTAAACTGGGTAACACTTACATAACATGTTTCAGTGTGATAACATAAGTAATAGTCTTAAAATAAGGCTCAGCATATAGTACTCACTATAACCATAGTTACCTAACTATAGTCATTAACTTTAACTGGAGTGAATATGCTTCATATTTACAATATACCCTAATAATATTTATTTTCTGCTTCTTAGAATTGGGGTATATATGCACAAATTCCTGGTTTAACCAGATAAGAACTTGTTGTATATTGTTTTGTTTGATTGTTTAACATAATTCTAAAATATCTGAGATGTTTTTCTGCCTTAATAGTTTCAGTATGTAGCTTAATTTGTCTTTTATCATTGAGTTTTCTCACAAGACTCTAGGGACATTCATTTGAGCTTCATTTTTCATTGTTACACACTGGAAAAGGAGATCTTAGATACAGAAGATTAAGTTTGAATATCTTCCCATCTAATACAAAATTATTGAATTTTACTTTTGTAGTTAAAACTTCAAAATGGATTTGTCCTCTTTGAAGTAATTTAGCAAGTATTTAAAGAATTCTCCATATGCTTTAAGGCCATGCTGGTGCAATAATTGGTAAGAACAATAATAAATATTATACCTAATCTCTGCCGGGGTGAATTCTGACTTTGGGATGATAGTTGTCCCCTTACTTAATAAGGATAGTGTACATGCACAACAAACCATTGAGTTGGAGGAAAAAAATGATATCATCCCTTATCAACATGATAGTCTTCATAAGGACATAAGAATCTCCACAGATTGTCTCATTTTGCCAAGGGAAATAGTTGATTGTCTAAGTAATCCTCAAGTTTGTGCATCAGAATCACCTGGAGGGCTTGTTAAAAAACGTATTTTTAGACCTTCCCTTTGTAATGCCAGCCTACTGATCACGTTTTGAGAATACCAATATTCTCTGAAAAGATGAAATGTTCTCAGCTCTGCAGGGTGTATCTTTCACAAGCACTACTTCTCATCAACCGCATGAGTTTCTGTTTTTTTTTTTAAATATATATTTATTTATTCATGATAGACTTAGAGAGAGAGGCAGAGACACAGGAGGAGGGAGAAGCAAGCTCCACGCCGGGAGCCCGACGTGGGACTCGATCCTGAGACCCCAGGATCGCGCCCTGGGCCAAAGGCAGGCGCCAAACCACTGAGCCACCCAGGAATCCCCGAGTTTCTGTTTTTATTTTTTATTTTTTTTTAATTTTTATTTATTTATTATAGTCACAGAGAGAGAGAGAGGCAGAGACACAGGCAGAGGGAGAAGCAGGCTCCATGCACCAGGAGCCCGATGTGGGATTTGATCCCGGGTCTCCAGGATCGCGCCCTGGGCCAAAGGCAGGCGCCAAACCACTGAGCCACCCAGGGATCCCCGAGTTTCTGTTTTTAATCATAGTTTTTTTTTTCTTTTCATCCTAAATCTGAGCATTCGTCAAGACTCATTTTTTATATCTTTTTTATTTTTTTATTTTTTATTTTCCTTCTTTATTACAGAACATCCTCCAGTCTTCCTTATTTATTCCATGCAATTGGCACTCAAGTATCTACTTTTCATTCCTTTATCTCCCTTGAGATCCAATTCCAGAATGCCACATGCTCTTATTCAACAAGAATTTGTGGAACAAATGAATCAATAAATGAATAAATGGATGGATGAGTGGATATGCAATGCCTAACAAATCAACTAAAAGACCAGAATGCTTCAACTTGAAATTCTCTTGACTCTACGTCCCTGTCATTAATCCAAATTAGCTGTAATTTGTAATCCAAATTAGAAAGATATACTTTATAATTCTCTGTGGTATTTAATGGAAATAAGGATAAGGGGAAAAAGGCAGGCAAGAGTGAGGCTGAGGTGCAGTTGCTATAATTGTATAGAAGATTTGGGAAGCAAGCAGCCTGTGACATTGAAATTGTCACAATAGGATATGTGTGAGTTGTGATTTGTCTCTATGCCTTTTCCTAACAATTACCTTGACTCTCAATAGCAGCTGTAGTTTATATGAACCACTTACCATAAAACATGCTTTTTCTGCATCTTGCTTCTTCCCGGAGGAATGACAGAGATTAGTGTCATTAAAAATTTAAAAGATGTGGGTCTGATCGTTCATATTACACACCCATTAAATTTGCCTCTTTAAATCTCTCCTCTGTGCCTTAGAGTTATATTAATTTATCTGGCCTCAGTCACAATATAGTTCTTAGGGACCTTGATTGCTTTGACATTCCAAAGAACATTACTGGGTTTACTATATGGATGATGCCATGTGATTATGAACCAAGTGAGTAGTAACTGATAGGTATGTTAAATTTCATCAGACATATATGTCTCAGAGAGTAGGAAAAATAGCTAGAAATACTCAGAGTACTGCCTTATCAAAGAAATTTCTGGAGATCTTGCGGTCTCACATCATCCTATGCTAACATTCTAAGGTAAAGGATGGGATATTCTTCCACTTTCAGATATGGATGAAATTCCATGCTCTGGGTAATGAGATCTACCTTCCTAAGCAGCCACCAAGGCCTAGATGGCACAATAAAGAAGTGGGGGGGGGGGCATTAGAACTCCATGGCATAAAACAACCAATGAGAAATGAGGAATCAGAAGTTTCTTCTGAGCAAGTAAATTCTTCCTCTTTTATCTCTAATGTGACCTCTCAGAAATGTGATTTCTGTTGTACCAATCCCAGAGAAGATATACATGTTAAATTAAAAGGCCAACTGAGAACCCAATAGTCTTTCTTATTCAGAATTCATCATGAAGTAGTAGCCAGTGCTATAACGCATCACACTGTAATGCACTGTGTCTCCCGTTACCTCAGTTTCCTTTTCACCACTTCCACAGTCCTGAACTGCCATCTTCTAAATAAATTAATATTACTTCAATCTTTGCTCAGTTTTTACATTCTAGAGAACCAGGCTGACAATACTAATCATGTAATGTGTATTCCAGAAATGTAAGGATGGTTTGACATTAGCACATTTATCAAATTTACCAAATTAATATATAAAAAAATCACATGATTATCTCAAGAAAATAATTTTATGTAGTTTCCTATTTATGTTTTTTAATTATGACATTTTAGAAAATGATAATAATTCCTTAACTTGGTAAATGATTATATATACATTTTTTAAAGATTTTATTTATTTATTCATGAGAGACACACAAAGAGAGGCAGAGACATAAGCAGAAGGAGAAGCAGGTTCCCCACAGGGAGCCTGACGTGGAACTAGATCCTACAACTCTGGGATCATGACCTGAGCCGAAGGCAAAGGCTCAACAACTGAGCCACCCAGATGTCCCAATTATATATAAAATCTAGAGCAAACATCACACTTAGAAGGGATGCATATCCCTTAAACTCAGGAAAAAGTTAATGATGCTTGCTATGTGGACTATCATTGCTAGCATTTAACACAATACAAAGGGTTGAGATCAATACCATAAAAACAGGGACACCTGGGTGACTCAGTCAATTGAGCATCTGACTCTTGGTTTTGTCTCAGGTCATGATTTCAGGGTCATGAGATTGAACTCCGTGTCAGGCTCCACACTCAGTGGGGAGTCTGCTTGAGATTGTCTCTCTCCCACTCTTCCTCCCCCACTTGTACTCTCTCTCTCTTTAAAATAAAAATAAATAAGTCTTTAAAAATGAAATACCATAAAACAAAAAACAAAGAAGAAAAGAGAAAAGAGACAACAAGAGAAATAAGAATATAGGAAAGAGAGAGGAAAATTATCATTACTTGTTGATGGTATAATCATTTGCAGAGAATAATCATACATATCCTCAAACATAACATAATTGTTCTCCAAGTTTGCCAATACAAACTTAACTTATTGGGACACCTGGATAGCTCAGTGGTTGAGTGTCTGACTTCAGCTCAGGGCATGATCCCCGGGTCTGAGATCCAGTCCCACATCCAGCTCCTTGTGGGGAGCCTGCTTCTCACTCTGCATATATCTCTGCCTCTGTGTGTGTGTGTCTCTCATGAATAAATAAATAAAAGCTTTTAAAAAAAACTTATCAATATAGTGTTCTCTACTCTAATAACTATCATAGCAAAAAATTAAGTATATAGTAACTGACTTAATGTGTGAGATCATTATAGCAAAAACTGATAAGAAATATAAAAATAAGGAATGAATAAATGGAGGGCTATACCATACTAATGGATGATATGACAATCTTAAAGTTCTCAGTTTACCCTTTAATCAGATTATAACTCAAATGCAATTTTAATTAATATTCTAGCTAGATGTGGTGAGAAATTAGAAATTTTTATTCTAAAATTTATATGGAAAAATAGAAGGTCTAAAAATAGCAAAGGTAGAAAGCTAATACTGCTGCATATTAAGACATATAAGATTATAGTAACCGAAACCTAATGCTATTTATCCAAGAAGAAGCAACAGAATAATAGAAGAGAATAAATAATCCAGAAATTGACTGGGGTGCACTTAGAAATGGGACGTGATAATGTTGACATCACAAATCTATAGAGAATAGGCAGATTATTTAGTAGATGGGTCTAGAAAACTGTTTTACAAAACATGATATGTGAAAAATATCAAAATGTAAAAGTAAAATTATGAAATTAATAGAAGAAATATTGGATGTAGGAATAAGAAATATCTTCATTAAAAAAGAAAAAAAAGAAATATCTTCATAATAAAAACAAAACTAAAAAGTAAAATTTTATATTTCTACTAATATATTACAACTACAGACAAAGTTAATATGAATAGCAGACTGGAAAAAGATATTTACAGTTTCTAAAACTGACAAAAGAATATTATATAGAACTATACTGTCTAATACACTAGCCATATATGGCTATTTAAAATTTTGAATTTAAATCAATTAAATAACATTTCATTTTCTCAGTTGCACTAACCACATTTTCAGCACTCACTAGCCACATGAGGCTTGTAGCTACTGTATTCAACAGTGCAAAGATAGGACATTTCCATTATCATAGAAAGTTCTGTTGAACAGGCTAGTCTAGAATATACCAAAACCTTCCACAAAACAATAAGAGCCTAGAAACTCTAAACAACCAGTTCATATATGGAGAACTCTAGCTAACAGGATTTAAATATATGTTCAATCTCAGTGGAAATCAGAGAGAAGAAAATCAAAGCAAGCTACCAGTTTAGACTTAACAGACTGATAGAAATTTTAAAGTGGGATAACAGCAAATTTAAGGGGAGATGTGAATAAATAAGGACTTTCGTGCAGAAGTGGTAAAAGTGTAAAGCAGTCCAACTTTTGCCAAAAGGAGTTAGCAATGCTAAGTGAAATTAAGAACATCTATGTCCCAGTAGTCATATACCTACTTGTAGACACTAGAGAAATTCTCATGCAGTCTATAAGATACAAATAGTCATAGTCCCAGAAAAAATAACAAACAAAAAAACTAATACAATGAGATAGAGAAGTCAACTAGAAGACATTGAATCTTCAATTCAAATGGTCATTGTCCTGGATGCTCCATCCTTTATTTTGAACTGGTTTAGCAGTTATGAGTACTATAGTTGAAGAGTGAAAATCGACTGCTGGTCTACCAATCTACCTCTCTCATACGACAGTATTCTTAGATGTTACTTGCCCTCTACTCCATAAATATGTAGAACTTTACAGAGATGGGCCTGTCTCTGGAACACTGGCCATGTTACATAAAGACTACCTGTGCAAGACCCAAGATGTGAGGCATTGAGAGCCCAAAGGATTGTGTACTTTCTAGTTCTACACTTGTAGGGGTTGCCACATGAACTCCCCGTTATATCTGCACTGCAGGTGCTTTGTGTGTGTATGTGACTCTTTATAATGAACTAGGTCTGTATGGAGATCTATGGAAAGGTATTTGTTGTCAGGGTGGTAGAAGCAGTAGCAGTGCCTATTAGTAAGGAATAAGGACAATGAGGTATATCTATAATATATTATCTTTGCTGCAATAGGAAGCAAAAAAACTACCAGTACTATTCATCCATAAGTTTTAAAAATAGTATTGAATCAAAAAAGAAAGCAAACCAAGTTACATAGCTCATAGCATTTACGTACTTTAAACCTATATATACATAGCACTGCATATTTTATAAGGATACATGCATATTAAAAAACATATAAAAAACCATTTAGAGTAAGTAGAGTAGGAAAACCAGAGTATGGTGGAGAGATGAAAAGAAAAATTAAATTTCAAAAAAGAAAATTTAGACCTATGATTCTAATGACATGATACCATGAGGAATCTGAAAGAGACTTGTTCATGAAGTATCTGAAAAATATGGGCATAGAAATAATGATTTTTATAATGACTTAATAATAATTAGGAAATAAATCAAGTGAGTGATATAAGCGTTTATCAAAGAAGAGTCTGAGGTTCTAGTCTTCTGAGTTTTAAAGTGACTGGGAAAATACTGGCATTCTTTACAGTGAGAGAAATTGGCAGGTTGAGATAATTTGAGTGAAAAGGGTCATTTTGTTTTATACCAACTGCATCTGTGGTACTGGTATGATACCCTAAGGGAAATAAAAACAATTTTTATTACCCTAAGGGGAAAAAACAATTTGTATTTTAAAAAGTATACTTTTGAAACGATGTAAATGGAGAATTTTATAAACTAGATTGTTGAATTTGTTGTTTTTCTGATAAAGATAACTATAAAAAAGAATGAGCTAAAATAAAATGGCTTCTAGATAAAAAGCAAAAGTAGGAGTACAGATAAAATGGAAGCTAAATGAGATGCCCAATGGTCAAAGGAATTTTTTTTTGTTAAAGGATAATAAAAAAGGAATGCAAAGCTATACAGCTTCCAAATTAAGTCATATATACATTATGTGGATACATTATGTGGATATATATATAATGCATGTTTTCTCATTTTCCTGTGATAAAAAAAACCTTCTAAATATTATGATTCCTGTGCAGCAATGTTTCTTAGGTAAGTTGTTTCTCAAAGCTTTTAGGATGATGGATCTCTAAGCCTGTGATACAATGTACTCTTAGGGTTGTCCCTTTGCTCCTCACATTTAGGAAGAAATACAGTGCTAGGTTTTGGCTAGGTACAGCCTCTTCTGAGATCTACAGCATTAAGACATGGCTATAGACATTATTTAAGACCATTTCCCCATGTCCAGCATGCATTTATCTTGCCAGATTTAGGTGGGCTCCTCTTCTACCACATTTCCTGGTTTGCTGATGCTAAGTTGGCGCCACTACCTTCAATCTGCACTGCTACTGGGATTCTTTCTCTTTTCTCCTTTTTCTGAAGAATTCTATTTATGCACACTTGCTTTAGGGTATAATGTGCCATCAAAAGTCTCTTGTTCTGTTTTTCTGAATAAATGAGGAAAATGGCACCAATGTGTACTGGCAACATCAAAAGCAGAACTCAGGTGTTTAAGGACAGTCACCAAGTACTTTGCTCTAAGATTTGGGTCCATAGTCAAGATGTGGATAGGGAGATAATCAAAGGTATTTTACCTTTCTCTAGGCCAGCAAATATGCTTTTTTCTGTCCCCCCAAAACAAGTGAATATTGGTATTTATATTCAGCAAACCACCTCTAACAGCCTTGTACTTTCAGGAAGTTCTAGAATTCTTTCATTACTATTATTTTAAGATTTGAGATATATCATTGTCAGCTTTTCTACAAAAACGCTGTGTATTTCATGCACATGCACTTCTACAGAAGATTGAGAGAATCAAGTATAAACTAGTGTTAGAAAATGTAGTCCTTGACCTCTGTAGAGATGCCAATATTAGAGTCATCAGCACAGAGAGAGTACTTTCAGTATTGTGGTACACAATTATAAGATTATTCCCTCAGGCCGCCTGGGTGGCTCAGCGGTTAAGCATCTGCCTTCTGGCTCAGGGCGTGATCCTGGTGTACCGAGATCGAGTCCCACATCCGGATCCCTGCATGGAGCCTGCTTCTCCCTCTGCCAGTGTCTCTGCCTCTCTCTGTGTCTCTCATGAGTAAATAAAATCTTTTAAAAAAGAAAATGATTATTCACTTGATAATCCTATGTGGTCTGCCTTAATCAATTGAGCCCTTTAAGAAAAAAAAAAAAAGGTCTATAGATGGGACACCTGGGTGGCTCAGTGGGTAAGCGTCTGCCTTTGGCTCAGGGCGTGATCCGGTAGTCCTGGGATGGAGTCCCACATCGGGCTCCCTGCATGGAGCTGCTTCTCTGTCTGCCTGTGTCTCTGCCTCTCTGTGTATCTCTCATGAATAAATAAATAAAATCTTCTAAAAAATAAATTAAAAATGTCTATAGATTAGAGACTCTCCAGAATTTTAAAAGATTTCTTGCAGGCTCCAAAGTGCCACAAGTCCTGTAGCCCCAAGAAAATGAATTCTGTCAACAACCTAAAAGAGAATGGAACCTGGAAGAGAATGCCTTGAGTCAGAGAACACAGCCCTGGCTGACAACTTAATCTTAACTTTGTGAGACCCTAAGCAGATGACCCATCTGTGCTGTGCCCGGAATCTTGACCTGCAGAAACCATGATAATAAATTGGTGTTGTTTCAAGCTGCTAAGTTTGTGGTAATTTGTTACATAGCAATAAAACACTAATAGAAGCATTATGGATGGGTCACCTGCCTCAGGGGGCCAGTAGGCAGGAAGACAGGAACAGAAGACTACACCTCAGAAGAATATTCACAGTTAAAAGAGGAGGCATACTCATCAGAGTTGGTGTCATCTTTGTAAAAGAAGATCAAGGACAAAGTCACAGAATTTAAGGAGGAAAGAGACCAAAGAAAGAAGGGCAGTCAAGATCAAAATGCCGTACAGATATTAAGATGAATGCAAACTAGAACTGACAAGGGCATTGCGAGGTCATTGATACTGCACAGAGTCCAAAGGCTTTAGTTACCAATTCCTCATCAAAAAAATCATGCCATCTGAACCTCTCAGCCTGAACAGCAACAGTGGCTTGGAGTACAGAATAGCATCAAACTCACAGGACAAAAGAAGGCTATGCCCTGAGCCAACTTACTTCATTTTAGGAAAGCACACGTCAAACCATAATGCACAAAGTATAGGCAATTCAACATGACTCAAAAGTACAACTTCTAACGTCTAAAAATCCCCCCACACTCAGGACATGGGCATGAAAGAAAAGGCCAAAATAGCTGTGGATTGCCTTATTCTAGGAAGACGTAAATTCTTGGGTCTTTGCAGCTTTTCTACCATACTAGTCATATACTTTCCTCTAAGGTATCCTATTACCACATAGTCTCTAGGGTAGCTGGATATCATCAACACCAGTTGCTGATTACTCACTTAACCATGCTGACAATGAGGTAAAGGTGTTGGTCCATTGCATGATAACCTCGATCATGTTCTCATTTATTTTAAATTTTTTATATTCCTGGAAAATCTTTGAGTTAATGTTGCAGAAAAGATATGATTGAGGGAAAATCCTCAGCCTGGAGAAAATGCCACATATCAGCTTTTCTTTCTGCCATTCCAAACAGAGGAAACACTCATAGTCATAACTTAGTGCCTGAATACTTTCTCTACAATCTGTTCTCTACCCACACCTCAGTGAATTTTTCCATTGATGTTTATAGTTCACCAGCCTCATGTTTCAACTCTCTGATTTCCCCTTACCACCATAGTTTCAGCTGGGTAGCTACTCTGTTCTGCAAAGTCTACCTTTATTTCCAGGACCTTCTTTTGTATTATACTGACTCATATATCCTGCACTTAGAGTAGTGAGTGTCTTCAGTTCAATCCTGCACTCATCTATTCTGTCCCAGTCTTCAGCCTCCAGAGGATAGAAGAGGGTAAAACTAATAGGAACCCTGGTTTACAGTGACATTGAAAACAGTGGCCTATACAAGGAAATGATATTACTAGAGATAAAAATGCCAACTTTGAAAAACAACTCAGTACTGTAAATGCTCAGATTTTTCATTAAAAAGCTACATGACTATTTTATTTCAATCCCATTTTATAGCCAGGGATTGTAAGTAATATGCTTGTGGGAGAGGGTTCTGGTAGGTGGCAAAATGAGGCTACCTACTAACCATATTCAGGAGGGTAGACTTTTGGTTAATCCTAAAAACTAGGATAAAAAGTCATTGATCTTTTCTGATAATTTTTTATTTCACTATACACAACCTCACACACATATGTGTAGATACTATATGCACATTCGCACATGTTCCAACACACATACACACAATATTTCCCTTGTCTATTCTACAAATAACCTGTCATGATCTCACCTTCCACATGGTACTATCCTACTAAATAATAACGAGAGCAGAACAGACATTTCTCAACCCATCCCATTAGGAGATAGGAAGATTCTGCGTCTATGGCATAAACCAGGCAGTCAAAGACCTCTCCAGGCTCATCCCAGACTGAGACAGCTCTCCTCTAAGATAAATCAAAAAGCTATAGCATTACCTCAGCCAGCAGACAAGTCAAACAAAGGGCTCTGCCCATCTCAGTTTTTATTCCTTAAGGATATATTCCTAGCCTAATAGAGATTTACCAAACTGTGTGTGTGAAGAGCTTTGTTTGCAAAATGTAGTGTAGTATTCAGGATACTGTTTATCATGAACCTATTTTGATCTACAAGCACTCTGCTCTATTTTTTTCTTTCTGCATTAATTCCTGGCCTTATGTTTTGGATGTTTTGGTCTTGATCTTATAGACTGTTATCACAAGTGATTGGCTTCTCTGACCCAGAACTACTTAATTCTATCTGCTTTCAGTGGATAATTCCTACTTCCTAACCTGCATCTCTGCCTGGCTCTGAGAATCCCTCCCATCTTCTTCCAATAAGGTTACAGTATACATGACTTAAAATTCTGAAATTTGCATTACTTCCTTTATATCTGAAGTTCAGCATTACAGCTTGGATCTTTGATATGTGGTGAACTTTGATGTGATTTTCATAATGAGGTTGAGAACACAAAGATTGAACTGAGAAGGGGAGTTGAATGGTAAAGGAAGTGGGAATGGGTCACCTACTCCAGAAGAATGGCATGGAAAGGAAGGAAAAGATTAGAGTCACACTTATAGGGTCAAATGAGTATTAGTTGTAACAGTAGTGGCTTCCATTTATGAGTGGTTACTTTAGCTTATTCTTTGAGCATAAATGTCACTGACTCATAAATTACACTTTGGAGGGATGCCTGGATGGCTCAGCAGTTGAGCGCCTGCTTTCAGCCCAGGGTGTGATCCTGGCATCCCAGGATCGAGTCCCACATTGGGCTCTCTTCATGGAGCCTGCTTCTTCTTCTGCCTATGTCTCTGCCTCTCTCTCTGCCATGTCTCTCATGAATATATAAATAAAATCTTTTAAAAACATTACACTTTGGAGTAGACTTTATTAATTACATTTTATACATGAGGAAACTAGGGATAAAAGCTTTTAATTTATCTTAAATCTCTCAACTAAAAAGTGTCAGAGCCAATATTTGAACTCAGACCTGTGTCTTTCAAAAGCCCATAAAATTGACAATGAATACAACCACATTTTAATTAAATAAAACTTAGGAAAATAACTAATATGGTTAATGCATATGGTTTGCTGCATTTGGAGATATTCTTGAAAAATTATTCCCTCTTGCAAACTTCTATTTACCAAATAATAAAATTGGAGTCAATTGACTAGGTTTCTTCCATCCATGAGTTAATATAAGACTATAATCATGACTATTGAGAATGAACCTCAGAAGTTTCTTATACTTACAGATTATGAAGAGGGGGCCTGAGGATCAAAAAAGGAAGATTAATGGACCAAAGTAGAGTTTTCCCAAGTGATTTTGGGGAAACTATGTCAATGAGTTATCACATGCACATATTCACACTCATAGCAGTATATACCATATTTCCCATGGATATAATGATTCCTTAATATAATGATTCCTTATATTTCTGTGAAATTATGTAGTAGAGAAAATTGTTTTAAATATATAGTGGCCTAAAAATGGTCAAATTCTCCACTGATGCTCCCATCAAAAGTAGGACCTTGAATCTTGGCAGACCTTATAACTTGCTTTTGCCAATAAGATAGAATGGAAATTATTTTGTGCAACATTTGAGCCAGAACCCACAAGATCTTTAGCTTCCCCTCTTCAATGCTCTTGACACAGGTGAAGAAGTTGGACTAGTCCCCGTAAAGGTGAGAGATGGTGTGGAGAGAGGCTCAGCTGCTAGTAAGCACCAACCATCAGACATGTGAATGAGATCATCCAACCTCAAGCTATCGATGACTTTACCACATTAGTGACAATAGGTAAGACCAGCAGAAGAACTGCCTGGCTCTTCCAGCCTTAACTATTTGCTCATTTGTATTGTGAGCAAATATAAATTTGTTGTTTAATGCCACTAAATTTTAGGGAAGTTTGTTATACAAGAGTAGATAAGTAGGGCAACTTAGTTTCAATCCTCATTTTGCAAACTGATTTGACCTTGAAATACTCATTTCATTAAACACTTATGTTCAGGAACATACTTTTGAGAATAGGGAGGTGGAAATTTTCATCCTTATGTCACATAAACTTAATTAGCGTCTTAAGGAATATTATTTAGGAAAGTAGAAGTTAGTTGGCTCCTTGTTGAAGAAATCTTTCTCAGGAGATTGTCTTGGGATTCTGTTATGTTTGAACATAAGCCTGGTATCTGGAACAACTATCCTGAAAGTGTTTCTATTTCCAGTGGAGTATCAAATATGGTCCTCACCATCAATAACTTCATGAGTCTATGTATTCTTCTGTTTTGTAGGTAAAATCTCCAGATCTTCAAGTAAATATGATTCATCACTATTATAATTGGGGAGTTATATTTATCATTCCTTGGAAATACATGTTGAAATAAGATTTTCTTGCTTTTCTTTTGTAAATGTTCTCAACCTCTATCCTATTTTACTGCAAAAACTATAATAAGTGTCTTATCATTGAGAGTAGATAAATATTACAAGTGAATCACTAAAAGCTACAGGTAGCTATTAATGAGACACTTCAATAAGAAACTCTCCTGAATTATTTTCCCATTCTTCCCAGGAATACTTTGTATTTCATTAAAAGATTTTCTTTGACACCCTGACATTCCCTGTGCTCCAGTATCCTAGTTATTTTCTTTCACATCAAGAGCAAGGATATGTATCATCTGTTCTTCCTCTTTTCTTCTTTCTTTTATTTTTCCTTTTCAACCCAAGTTAGAAGCATTTTGTTTTCTAAACAGTGATTTTGTATCCTTTTCCAAATCTAAATTCTAAGCTATTTCAAAGTCCTGTTCTTTTTTTTTTTCAAAGTCCTGTTCTAAAGCTTTACTTTAATAGTTTCTAAACATAAGGCTGCTGTTTATCATGACTTTAACATGTTAACATTGCTGCAGCACAATTGGCTGTAGATATCAAAAAGGTATGTGTCCATCTAACTCATATGATTTGATGGGTCACTGAACAAAACCACCTACTCCAAAATGTCAACCCCACTACATGTAATTTCAATCATTATATACTACTCATTAATTCAAAATACAAGTTTTGTGTTCTTTAAGCTTAATATAAAAATTCACTTAGTTTTGGAGGGGATTAATCCTTGTCAGCAACCACCTCAATTAATGGTTGAGGATATATTTCATAGTCCTGTAAGAACACAGGTTTATAGAAATAAGATGTGGGCAAGAGAAGGTTACAGAATAGAGAAAATGTCATACTTCATGCCCAGTGAAATTTTTTAGGTAATTCTATTCCCATTCATGTCACCTCAGACCTTTATTCACAAATCACTGAAAAAAACTGAACTAGTTTATCCCTAAAATATGAATTCTTATAAGATTGTCTCTGCATAACTCTAAGACAGTGCACTAACTGATCTCATGGCATATTGGTAAACAGTTCTGATTAGAGCTTTTAATGATGCCCCAGTATAGAACTCTGTGGCCAAAATCACATTCTTTTACACATTTTCTTTCCATCACCAAAAACTTATGCTGTAAATATTCTAGGATCTTTATACTCAACATTATAAAATATTTTCACTGTTGGATGGCATGAGAAACTCGAAAAGAACTTGAGGGACATTAACTTGTAGTTTTAAAAATAGTTTCTTTTTTTTAAGGATTTTGTTTATTTATTTATTCATGATAGACACAGAGAGAGAGAGAGAGAGAGAGAAACAGAGAGAGAGAGAGGCAGAGACACAGGCAGAGGGAGAAGCAGGCCCCATGTAGGGAGCCCGACATGGGACTCGATCCCAGGATTCCAGGATCATGCCCTGGGATGAAAGCAGGTGCTTAAACCACTGAGCCACCCAGGCTGCCCTAAAAATATTTTCAACTGCAGCTTGGTGTTTGCAGAAAATTAGAGTAAAGCTTGGTACTAAATTTCTTTTTTTTTTTCTTTTTTTTTTTTATTTATGATAGTCACAGAGAGAGAGACAGAGAGAGAGAGAGAGAGGCAGAGACACAGGCAGAGGGAGAAGCAGGCTCCATGCACTGGGAGCCTGATGTGGGATTCGATCCCGGGTCTCCAGGATCGTGCCCTGGGCCAAAGGCAGGTGCTAAACCGCTGCGCCACCCAGGGATCCCCCTAAATTTCTAAATAAGCTTAGGATTTGGATTTCACACTAAAGACAGAAGTTCTCATCTTAGTCCAGAAGACTGTAAATAAAAACATCACCACAACTGAAAGTAAAGCCTTTGTCAGATTACAAATATGGGCATAAGAGGCACATACAGTTTCTTCTTCAAAAGTTTGGAGCTTTGCATAGTTGATTAAAGCAGTTAAACAGTAGAAGAAAGGCTTGTAAAATGCCGTAGGATAAGCACAAAGTATTCAGTAGTACAATGAAGTAGCAAGTGGTTCAAAGAGTTTTTTGGGGGACACTTCTAAAGATTCACTGAATTTTTCCCCCCAGAATTCTCTATTCTCTTTCCTCTCCTTATCCAAATGCTGTCTTTCAAAGGCCAGTTTGAGTTCCATTGTCAGAATGAAGTCTTCTCTGAATACTCCAGCCCACCCTTATGCCCCTCTCCCTTCAGCTTATACACTACACTTATTAAACACTATTTTAGTAATTTCCACTATAAATTGTTTCATAACTATGAGCCTTATCTCCAGGAATGAAAGCCCCTTTTGGTCAGGAACTGGGTATTATATGTATGCGTGCATTTTGAATTCCACCTACCAGATACATTGTGTTGTGAAGTGTGCCCTGACCAAGGCATCAAATAGATCAAAAAGATAAAAGGAAAAAAAAAAAAAGACATCATTGGCAAATAAGATAAATATTCGACTTTGAACCAGCCACTTAGGATCTCAGCTTCAGTGTCTTTCTCCATAAATAGGAACAGAAGACCTGCTTTCTGCCCTCTCGAACATGTTGTGAGTACTAAATAGGACATATTGCCTTTGATTTTGATGTTAAAGCCATGAATGAAACTGCTTAATGAGCTATAAATAAATCTGTGATGTGAGGTTTTGCTAGCATGTTGCTAGCCAGAAGTTACAGCCTGAAGTAACAATGGATGAACTTTATTGTTCCTGGACCTATACAGTATGTATAAAGTATACATTCATATTGAACAGGTTATATTGACCAATTAATAATATTAATATATACAAGAGCTTTAGGAGTGCCTGACTAGCTCAGTCATTTAAGCAGCTGACTCTTAATTTTAGCTTAGATCATGATCTCAGGGTCCTGGGATCAAGCCCTGTGTTGGATTCCATGCTCAGTAGGGAGTGTGCTTGAGATTCTCTCTCCCTCTGCCCCTCCCCCTACCTTTCTCTCTCTCTCTCTCTCTCTCAAATAAATAAACAAAATCTTTGAAATATATATATGTGGGAGCTTTTATTAAGCCACAAGTCATTAATGGCACAATTGGTACAATTAAGCATATTATCCTGGGTAACAGACTTATACACCATTCTCTGAGTAAGCTCCAAGCCTCGCTCTTTTAAGGAACAGAAAGGCACATGAAAGCAGACTGGTACTTATGTTTAAGGAGCTTCATGCCAGGAGAGAAGCACTCTCTTTACCAATTCTTCTCTAGACCCAGACTCACTTTCATGCTTTTGCCCTTTGATTTCTGCCTGCTTATATTACCTACCAGCTGTGTGACCTTGAGTAATCTATACTATCAAAAATTCAGTTTCCTATTTCAAAGGATAATATTTAAGTATATCACACCAATATAAAAATTACTTAGCTCATAAATGAGTGTAAGGTGGTAATGTTAGTTCAAAAAAGCATTTGGAGATTGGTTGTATATAGTCATTAAAAATAATGAGGTTAATTAATAATAATGTATGAATAGTAACTCAGCAATCATAACAAATGTACCACATTAATGTAAAATGTTAATAACTAGAGAAAGTAGAGTGGAGGAAGGCAGAGAATAAAGTTTAAATAAGAATGTAAAGTTAGTTATAAAACTTGTTAATGTTCTACAGGGCAATAAATTCATATCGTTGGGGTTATTTATTCCAGCAAAAATTAAATAATTTGCATCTCTAGCAGACAAAAAACAAGTTAACACATAACTTTTCAATGTCAGGACTTTGATCCTATAGTAACCAGCAAAGCTAAACACAGTTATGTTCTCTTAGAAATAAGTAATTGTGGGTGGCCTATTATATAGAACACATACCTTTTGCATTATTTTTAAGTTTAAGATAAGGTTTTCTCACTACTATCATTATTATTTTTTTTTCTTTTTGTTCTTTATATCTCCAGCATATTACAGCTTCAGTCATGAATTCTGACTCAGCACTTTTAGCTTTCTTCATATTCAGGGAGGCTCCTCAGCCTGGTGCTGAAATGGCTCTTACCTTGGTTTACGCTCTTGGCATTGGCATACCAGGAACACTTCTCAACTTCTACTTCGTTTCTGGCCTGGTGCCCAGCCTACAGTGTGACTCAAGGTCTTGGAAAACTGCTAAGTTAATGCCTCAAAAGACAGACAAGAGACAGCAAGAGCCAAGAATTCAGAGAAATGTAAAGAGCATGACTCTAGTAAATTTACTTCCTGCCCTGCTTTTATAGTCACCTGTGTTTCTCCTTGCTTACTGAAAGTATCATTAACCAGGGACTTAAAGCATGAACCAAATGTAGCTGGACCTGAAATCAGTTAGTTGAGCAACTTAGTTGAGCAACTTACTCAATGGTAAGTATGTGAAATTCTTAGAAAAAGTTGGTGGGAAAGACCAAAATAACATCGGACACTTAATAAAAGATGAAATCACCATATAGCCTAAAACTGAACTGCCTAAACAGAGGCAGAAAATATCTGCATTCTAGACTATCATACAGTTATTGAGTTGAAAGTATAGCCCTGAGTTCAAGCAGAAGTTTGTGTCCTGATTCGAACAAATATTACATATTAAGGTTGGACAAGTTGCTTAACCTCTCCTAAGCTGTTTTTCTCATTAATAAAATGGGGACCATAATAGTACCTAGCATTAAATATGCTAATGAAGTAAAGCCTTTGAGACGTAATAAACACTCAAATCATGTCAACATAGCTTTAGTTAACAAGTTTGATCTTGAAAGCCTTTTCACCCTCTCTGAGCCTCAGACTTCTCATCTGTTTAACAAAGGTAATATTCTGTTGATTGCCACTCAAGAGTCATTTGCAGGTCAAATGTCACATATTCCTCATAAGATGTCAGCCTTATATAAGGATTTTGGCATGTTGTAGTATCCTCACATGATGGAACTAGTAAGTTAGAAGAGCATTTTATATCACATAAACATGAATATCTTTGGGACAGATTTGTGTAAATATTACATTAATCTTAAAATAAAATGAGAGATCAATGGGATTTTTAACAGTCAGTATCCTTTAAAGCCATGCCATCCCTCCCCTACTCCATCAATTTCCTTAAAGAGGATAGATTTGCTCTCTTTTATCTTGAGGAATACCTGTATAGAAGAATTTGAGAGGCAATTATTTCATAAAAGCAACTGAGTACTTGGCATATATAAAGTGTTCCTTTATATCAGAAAGCAAAGGAGATATGGGTCAATATTGTGTGCAAAAATAAGCCAACTTTTTTCCACAACTAATGGGAGCTACAAATGGTAGCAACCTTGGAGGAAAGTGAAGGCCAAATCATTATGGAAGTGCAGAGATTCAAGAAAGTGTTGGGATAGGCTATGAAAAGTAAATTCATTTAAAAGGACAAGGGATTAAAAAAAAAAAAACTTGCGATTATTCTATGATAATGACTTGAGCCCCAAGTATAACAGGGCTAATGAGCTTTTTGGACAATACCATGAGGATTTTAGTTTCTTTTTTTCCTCAGACATGTGGCTAATACCTTGATGGCTTGTGATACTATAAACTGTCTTCGGGCCATTTGCTGCAGGGTTAAACATGGTATTAGTATGTGGCTTGCTCTGGTGTCTCCACTAGAACCTAATGTTTGCCTTGGGTGAAATTGTCAATATATTCTGTTCCCAGTCAGCTCACATTCTACTTCTCTAATTCTCTCTTACTCTTAAATTTCCTAATGTGACATCCAGACTCATCATTCAGCAACAAATCACCATGATATCATTCTGAAATGGAGCAGGATACTTCCAGGACAGAAATTCTCAAGGTACACAAACACTGAAAAGCAAAACTCGGACTCACACTGAAAACATTTCAACAGGCCTTAAGGATACTGTATTTGACTGTATATTGTTATTGCAAGGCAATACCAAGTAAAATAAGATGTCCAAAGAGAATAGTGGATCAATTTAACTGATTTGAAAAGAAGAAGTTTGTTGTTGTTATTCCCTAGACTACCCTAGTCCTTCCATCCATTACTTAAGTGATATTATTTCGAGATCTCTCACAGTCCAGGTCATACATACTCATATGGACAATTCCAGTTTGCCAAAGTTGTTCCCAGAGAAAAAAACACTTTGACTGTTATGAAACTTTAACTTATTATGATTTATTGTATCCAGGAAAAGGCCAGTCAATATCAAAATTAAAGATGTAATGAGATCAACTCTATATATCTTTTACCTTATGATTATCTGATTAAATAAAATCAGACTCCATTATTACAACTTCTGAGAAGAAAAAAATAGAAGTTGACATTAGAGGGATGTTTAAAGTTTATAGATTAGAGGCCAAAGGTTTAAGAACAGGATGAGCCCTAATTGGGAAAATTTATCTTAGATAATCTTTGATTTTTCCTTCTCCCTATCTGTTGTAAGAGGCTCTTTTCTTATAGAAACTGATATTCATGAAAGTTTAAAGTGTTACTGGTAATATATATTTCACCTTCATTCCTGAAAGATATTTCCTCTGTGTATCTAATTCTGGATTAACAGTTCTTTGCTTTCAACACTACAAAAATGCTTCACTGTCTTATGGCCTTCATGTTATTTGATAAGAAATTCAGAGTAATTGGAATTGTTCTTCCCCTACAGATAATGTGTCATTTTTGTTTACCTGCTTTCAAGGCCTTTCTTTTTTTTCTTTACTTTTGGTTTTAAAACACTGATTCTAATATTTCTGGGCATAGTTTGCTTAATTTTCCCTTATTTGGAGTTCACTGAACTTCTTGAATCTGTAAATTTGTGTCTTTCATCCATTTTGAGAATTTTTCAGTTATTATTTCATCAAAAAAATTCTGCACTTATTTCTTTCCCCTTTCCCTCTGAGATTCCAATTGCCAGATTATTAGACCTTTTGCTATTGTGAGTCTGTTCATTTTTATTCAGTCTTTTTTCCTCTGTTTTTCAGAGTGCATAATTTGTATTGATCTACAAGTTAATTTATTTTTATTTCCATTTTCTATTGAGCTCATCAGATGAATTTTTAAATTTCTATTATTGCATTATTCAGTTTTAAAATTTCTATTTATGGAACAGATCAACAAAACCAGGAGTTGGTTCTTTGAAAGAATTAAAAGATAGATAAACCATTAGCCAGCCTTATTAAAAAGAGGGGAGAGAAGACTCAAATTAATAAAATCATGAATGAGAAAAGAGAGATCACTACCAACACCAAGGAAATACAAACGATTTTAAAACATATTATGAACAGATATACGCCAATAAATTAGGCAATATAGAAGAAATGGACACATTTCTGGAAAGCCACAAATTACCAAAACTGGAACAGGAAGAAATAGAAAACCTGAACAGGCCAATAACCAGGGAGGAAATTGAAGCAGTCATCAAAAACCTCCCAAGACACAAAAGTCCAGGGCCGGATGGCTTCTCTGGGGAATTCTATCAAACGTTTAAAGAAGAAACCATACCTATTCTACTAAAGCTGTTTGGAAAGCTAGAAAGAGATGGAATGCTTCCAAACTCGTTCTATGAGGCCAGCATCACCTTAATTCCAAAACCAGACAAAGACCCCACCAAAAAGGAGAATTATAGACCAATATCCCTGAGGAACATGGATGCAAAAATTCTCAACAAGATACTAGCCAATAGGATCCAACAGTACATTAAGAAAATTATTCACCATGACCAAGTAGGATTTATTCCCAGGACACAAGGCTGGTTCAACACTCATAAAACAATCAATGTGATTCATCATTTCAGCAAGAGAAAAACCAAGAACCATATGATCCTCTCAATAGATGCAGAGAAAGCATTTGACAAAATACAGCATCCATTCCTAAGCAAAACTCTTCAGAGTGTAGAGAAAGAGGGAACATTCCTAGACATCTTAAAAGCCATCTATGAAAAACCCACCGCAGGGATCCCTGGGTGGTGCAGCGGTTTAGCGCCTGCCTTTGGCCCAGGGCGCGATCCTGGAGACCCAGGATAGAGTCCCACGTCGGGCTCCCAGTGCATGGAGCCTGCTTCTCCCTCTGCCTGTGTCTCTGCCTCTCTCTCTCTCTCTCTCACTGTGACTATCATAAATAAATAAAAATTAAAAAAATTTTTTTTTAAAAAAAAGGAAAACCCACAGCAAATATCATTCTCAATGGGGAAGCACTGGGAGCCTTTCTCCTAAGATCAGGAATAAGACAGGGATGTCCACTCTCACCACTGCTATTCAACATAGAACTAGAAGTCCTAGCCTCAGCAATCAGGCAACAAAAACACATTAAAGGCATTCAAATTGGCAAAGAAGAAGTCAAACTCTCCCTCTTCACCGATGACATGATACTCTACATAGAAAACCCAAAACTCCACCCGAAGATTGCTAGAACTCATACAGCAATTTTGCAGTGTGGCAGGATACAAAATCAATGCCCACAAGTCAGTGGCATTTCTATACACTAACAATGAGACTGAAGAAAGAGAAATTAAGGAGTCAATCCTATTTACAATTGCACCCAAAAGCATAAGATACCTAGGAATAAACCTAATCAAAGAGGTAAAGGATCTATACCCTAAAAACTATAGAACACTTCTGAAAGAAACTGAGGAAGACACAAAGAGATGGAAAAATATTCCATGCTCATGGATTGGCAGAATTAATATTGTGAAAATGTCAATGTTACCCAGGGCAATTTACACGTTTAATGCAATCCCTATCAAAATACCATGGACTTTCTTCAGAGAGTTAGAACAAGTTATTTTAAGATTTGTGTGGAATCAGAAAAGACCCCGAATAGCCAGGGGAATTTAAAAAAGAAAACCATATCTGGGGGCATCACAATGCCAGATTTCAGGTTGTACTACAAAGCTGTGGTCATCAAGACAGTGTGGTACTGGCACAAAACAGACACATAGATAAATGGAACAGAATAGAGAACCCAGAAGTGGACCCTCAACTTTATGGTCAACTAATATTCGATAAAGGAGGAAAGACTATCCACTGGAAGAAAGACAGTCTCTTCAATAAATGGTGCTGGGAAAATTGGACAGCCACATGCAGAAGAATGAAACTAGACCATTCTCTCACACCATACACAAACATACACTCAAAATGGATGAAAGATCTAAATGTGAGACAAGAGTCCATCAAAATCCTAGAGGAGAACACAGGCAACACCCTTTTTGAACTCGGCCACAATAACTTCTTGCAAGATACATCCACGGAGGCAAAAGAAACAAAAGCAAAAATGAACTATTGGGACTTCATCAAGATAAGAAGCTTTTGCACAGCAAAGGATACAGTCAACAAAACTAAAAGACAACCTACAGAATGGGAGAAGATATTTGCAAATGACATATCAGATGAAGGACTAGTATCCAATATCTATAAAGAACTTATTAAACTCAACACCAAAGAAACAAACAATCCAATCATGAAATGGGCAAAAGACATGAACAGAAATCTCACAGAGGAAGACATAGACATGGCCAACATGCACATGAGAAAATGCTCTGCATCACTTGCCATCAGGGAAATACAAATCAAAACCACAATGAGATACCACCTCACACCAGTGAGAATGGGGCAAATTAACAAGGCAGGAAACAACAAATGTTGGAGAGGATGCGGAGAAAAGGGAACCCTCTTGCACTGTTGGTGGGAATGTGAACTGGTGCAGCCACTCTGGAAAACTGTGTGGAGGTTCCTCAAAGAGTTAAAAATATACCTGCCCTACGACCCAGCAATTGCACTGTTGGGGATTTACCCCAAAGATACAGATGCAATGAAACGCCGGGACACCTGCACCCCGATGTTTCTAGCAGCAATGGCCATGATAGCCAAACTGTGGAAGGAGCCTCGGTGTCCATCGAAAGATGAATGGATAAAGAATATGTGGTCTATGTATACAATGGAATATCACCAGCCATTAGAAATGACAAATACCCACCATTTGCTTCAATGTGGATGGAACTGGAGGGTATTATGCTGAGTGAAGTAAGTCAGTCGGAGAAGGACAAACATTATATGGTCTCATTCATTTGGGAAATATAAATAATAGTGAAAGGGAATAGAAAGGAAGGGAGAAGAAATGGGTAGGAAATATCAGAAAGGGAGGCAGAACATGAAGACTCCTGACTCTGGGCAATGAACTAGGGGTGGTGGAAGGGGAGGAGGGCGGGAGTGGAGGTGAATGGGTGACGGGCACTGAGGGGGGCACTTGATGGGATGAGCACTGAGTGTTATTCTGTATGTTGGTAAATTGAACACCAATAAAAAATAAATTTATTATTAAAAAAAGAGAAAATAAAATAAAATTTCTATTTAGTTCTTTTTTTGTAGTTTCAATTTATCTGCTGAAAACTCCTTCTATTCACTTTAAGCATGTTTATCTTCACCTTACTGAGCTTTTTTGTAATAGCTACTTAAAAGTCTATGTGGTAATGCTAATACATGGGGCATATCAGAGTTGACATCTAATAAAGGTTTGTTTGTTTCTTAAAATTAAGTAACAGTTTCCTGTTATTTCAGTATGTCAAATGATTTTGGATTGCATTTTGGTAATTTTAAATATAATGCTGTATAGATTCTAAGTCCAGCTAAAATCTTCTATAGAATGTCGTTTTATTTTTGTTTTGTGTTGTTTTATTTTCAGTTCAAACAAGTTATGCTTTGCCTTTTATGGGCAGTGGTTCTAATCTCAGTTCAGTTTATTTATTTAATTTTTTTTAAAAAATATTTATTTATTCATGAGGGACATAGGCAGAGAGAGAAGCACACTCCGTGCAAGAAGTCCAATGTGGGACTCGATCCCAGGACTTCAGGATCATACCCTGGGCGAAGGTAAGCGCTCAACTGCTGAGCCACCCAGGCATCCCTCAGTTCAGTTTTTAAACTCTTTGCTCTGTTGTCTTGATCTTACCATTTATATGCCACTCAAAGCCCAATCTGAAACTTGGATGGTAACTTAAATGGGTGCAGTGTTAATTTTGGCCTGTCTTGTGCATATATAGTAAGGTTGTGAGCCTAGGACCTGTATGGTTGGTTTCATGTATAGAATTAGTTAATCTCCTTTTTCAACCTTACTTCTTATTAGAATTCTCCTCATATTCTCTGGCCTGCAGAAATCTGTTTTCCAGTTCTTTTGACCAGAGTTTTACTCAGAGCTTTAGTTTCCCATGCTGCCACTTCCATGAAACTTTGCTACTGGGTCCTGTTTACTGTGGAAAGCTGGGAGTTAAAAAAAAAAAAAAAAAAAAGGGAGAAAAAGGTTGATCATGGTTTCTTTCCAACTCTTTGGACTATAGCAGTCCCTTTGCCCAGTTCATCTGAACAGAAGGTAAGGTTTCTTTTATTTTTTTTAAGATTTTATTTATTTATTCATGACAGACACACAAAGGGAGAGAGAGAGGCAGAGACACAGGCAGAGAGAAAAGCAGGCTCCATGCAGGGATCCTGATGTGGGACTCCATCCCAGGTCTCCAGTATCCAGCCCTGGGCTGGAAGCAGAGTTAAACCGCTGAGCCACCCGAGCTGCCCAAAAGGTAGGGTTTCTATCAGAGTTTTTGTTTCTTTACAGATCCATGACGGGGGCTTTCCACTAAGTTCAAGGACAAAGAGATAATAGAATGGGAAATTCACCAAAAATAGGTCACATCCCCAAGTTTGGGCTCTGCTCTACAATCTCCCTGTTCTATCTCTTTTTTAGTGTACTCAGGTAATTATTTTCCTTTTCTATAGAGTTTTTAGTTGTAATCAGCAAGGAGAATATACTTTATGGGCTAACTCAAGCTCTGTCAGAACTGGAGACCAGTGGTATCCAAAACTAAACTTTATAGTAAGATTCTAATAAATCAGTCATCTCTCTGTGAATTGTTGAGAATTAAATGGAGATGTTTATCTAAAAACATTTGTTATTAATCAGTAGAGAAGGACAGAGAGGAGAAGGAGGAGGAGAAAATTCATTTGATTCATGGAATTCCAGCCATCAGTGTTAATTGATGCCTAACTAAAGACTAGTATCTTCCATCTCGGGAATGACAATTTGATGGGAGTGGGGAGAAATAGGATGTAATCAGGATCTAAGAGGCATTATCCCAGCTCTAGGCGTTAAGAGGACACTAAATAGAATAGCTATGAGTGAGAGATTATATATAATCTTATTCTGGGACCATGGGCCAGGGAGAGGACTCTGGGAATGAGGTTGGGTCCAGAGCAGGACTCCAGTATTGATAAGTTAAACCAGTGAAGCTTCTGCTCTCCTGTGTCAGGGGTTTCATGAGTTCTATATTTCCATTCAGTGGGTAGAATTACTTTTCTTTTTGTCCAACTTGAGTTCTATTCAAGGAATTACTATCCCTGTTAAAGCAGTGGTTCCAAACCAGGGGAAACTGCTCCCTGTGCACATCTGGCAATGTCTAGACAACTGGCATAATGGGAGAGGGGAGTGCCATCACATGTAGTGGGTAGAGGCCAGGAATGCAGCTAAATAACTTACAATGCACTGGACAATACTCCACAAAAATCTTATCTGTCCCAAAATGTCAATTATGTCCAGACTCAGAAACCTTTTGGTAGAGTGAGCAGCATTCAGTGTCAATCACCTCCACAGACAGAGCTGTGGAGAACCAACAAAATAAAATGGGATGTGATTTTCTTGAAAAGACAAAACTACGGAGACAATAAAAAGATCAGTGATTGCCAGAGGTTGGCAAGGAAGAGATGAATAGGTAGAGCACAGAGGATTTGTAGGGCAGTGAAAATACTTCGCCTGATAGTATAATGATGGATAGATGCCATTATGCTTTTGTCCAAACACATAGAATGCACAACACCAAGAGTGAATCCTAAGATACACTATGAACTTTCAGTGATTATGATGTGTCAATGTAGATTCATCCTTGGTAAAAAATGTACCATTCTGGTGAGTTATACTATTAATGTGAGAGACTATGCATGTGTGGGAGCAGGAGGTATAGGGGAAATGTCTGTAGCTCCTTCTCAAGTTATTGTAAACTTAAAACTGCTCTTAAAAATAAAGTCATATAACAAAAACAACAACAACAACAACAACAAAAAGTAGGTAGCACAAAACATAGAGCAAAGAGCTCAAATAAAAACAGGTAAGGGCACCATTCCATCATTCCGAGGAATTTGAAACTGGAAGCCTGAACTTCACAGAATATATTGGAAGGAAATAAAGTTTCTGCAGGTTTATAATAATGAAGGTGGCAAGTAAGGTGAACCTTGAACAAATGTAAAGGGTAAGTATAATTTTCTGCAAAAAATAAAGACATTGTGATACAAAAATGACATCCCATAACAAATAGGTGTGAAAGAAGTACCACATGAGGCAGAAAAATCTGCATAATTTAACAGTGCAAGAGGACACAAGTCCAGCCAGACCAATGTTCATTCTTTATGAGAACTGAGAGTACATGTAGAGTTTATTGTACATATATTTATGTCCATTCCCATAGACTTCCACAGTAGTACTATGGAAGATTAAAAATAGTTGCAAATTCTTTGACTTTTCCTCCATTAAGAAGTGGGCTCCATGTAACCTCCACTTGAAATTTGGAGGGCTTTGTGATAGTTTAACCAATGGAATATGATTTCTGGCCTCAGGCTTTAAGAGATTGGAAGCTTCTAGTTCCTATATCTTAGAACCCACTTTTTGAGAGCCCAGAATGGCCATAAGCAAATTCTGATCTGCCCTCAGATGGCCATGCTGAAAAAGTTGCATTTAGGTACTCTGGAAAATAGCTTTAAATGAGCCCAGTCTTCCACTCTTCTTCACCAAGGTGGCAGACATGTGAATGAGGCCATCTTGGATCCTTCAGACCAAACTGTCTCTCAGTTGATACTATGATACACCTCTGTGGACACTACATGGAAAGAATTGCCCAGCTGAGCTCTGCCTAAATTCCTGATGTATAAAATTTTGACATATATTAAAATGTTTATTGTTTTAAGCCATTAGGTTTTAAGGTATCTGTTATGGAACAATAGAGAAACTGATAAATCTTTTTGTTTTATTTATAAAATAATATATTAAGGAACTCTTCTCTTGGTATTGTAATAGATAAATATTCAAATTAAGTTGGACTCTATCTGACCCTGAGAAATCCTTGCCCTGAGAAAGAAAATAGCAGATAAATATTCCACTTTATAGATTGTTTATTTCAATTGAAGTCAGCTATAGATTACAGAATTACAGTGTGGCTTGTGCCAATAGAAATAGTTTTAACCTAGGGAAAAGACTGAAAAACAGAATTAGGTTTCCACCAAGTATGGAAACACTGCCAGTTTAAATCGATTTGGGGTTAAAATTCTTTGTTTCATATGTAGATGCATTGGGAAAATTGTTAATTGCAAAGATATTCTTTATTATTTCTTTTGTTAATCTGTCATTTCCACCTATAAACTTTGCTAGAGCTTGATTTATCTTTGATTTTGACCAAAAAAGACAAAACAAGCAAAAACAAACACGTGTTTTTTTGTACTTTACAGTGCTTGTGCCTTGTTCAAAGAAGGCAGTGTTTATCTAGCTTGCTTGTGCTGATAGGGAAATTGATTGAATTCCAGCAAGTCAAGAGAGAGAACCAGTGCCAGAACATGGGAAGTAAGGGATTGGGGCAGCCAGAGAGCTATAACTGTGAAGTTACTGGGTATAATAGCTCTTCCTTTCTTTGGTCTACCCCTCGCAATAACCCCATACCTGTACTATATTCTAATTTTATCCATTAATGATGTTGCGGAACAGGTTTATTTTCTCTTTCTCCTATTAGGTATTCAAATTATACTCTCCTTGAGTTTTCTCTCTCTATGCAAAGCTTCTTAGTCTTTGAATTATTCTTTATGTGCCATAATATTCCTATTATCACCTTAGTTTTCAAGTGTGAGGCTCAAATTGAACCTGCCATTTACACAACAGAATATTATCACACTTCACTTTCTTGGCCACAATACATCATTTAATGCAGTGTATGACAGGCTTTTTTATTTAATAAGCACACTCTTAACTAATAATAAATGAAAGCTACATACACTATGGTTTTCACTCTTTGTTATATTTTTCCCCACCAGATATGCAGAAATCTGAAAAGATATCTGAGAAAGTAAGGACTTTATTCTGAGGAGGGTTTTGGAGGCCATAGTGGAGGAAAAGATGCACTGGACCATGTGCAGTCCCAGACACTTTTAAGAAAAATGATCTAACTGCTTAATCAAGAAAGTAGTTCTCTCCACTTCTGCTCTGTGATTTTCATGTGAGCCAAAAGATGTCTGGTGACAAGCAAGTTTTTGTTTAACATAGGCTTATAGAAAAAGAAAAAGAAATAGAAGGGTAAATAGGTCAGCTTCAGTGGAACAGGTTCTTTATAAACTGAAGCCAATCAGCATCCAGACAGAATGAGAACTTCTTGCCTTCATGGAGTGCGCAGCTGGTAGTAAAATGATATCTTATTTCTCTTGCCAAGTTTAGATCTGTTAAGCAGAGGGGAAAAGAAAATCACATTCTTTTCTCTGTATATATTATATATGAAGGATATATATTATATATAATATTATATAATAAAATATATAATAAAACAATATATAATAAAGCAATATATAATAAAATATATTATATATAATATTATATATTATAATAAGTATATATAAAAGCAGTAAGAAATTCTGTTGCCACTACTTTCCCTCCTAGGCCAAAGATGGAATAAACATTTTTAAATGAAGCTCTAAGCTATCTTGGCTAAGAGTAGATGATTGACAATTATTTAAAAGACCCCAGAGGCTTTTGAACCCACAGCAAAGCACAGAAGGCAAGTTTCTTGTCATACATATGTGCATGAATGTACATTAACTTTTGGTGTCTACTAGCAATACAAAAAAATTATATATTCCACCATCATGAATGAATACGCTCTTCTACTTAGGGATTTACTGGCATAATTGTCTTCATGAAATCTTACTTCATCTACAGGTTCTCATGTTCCAAAGACCTGATACTCTCATATTGCTAAAAAAATAAAGAATAAAGATGTTTCCCTTTCTCAGTAATCTTTATTGTAATGTTTGTAGCCACAGGAAATGCCAGTCTCCATTAAATGAATCCATCAGTCAATTGACAGCAGGAGTATTAGCATACAGTCAAAACCTAGGGATGAAAAAAAAAAAAACAAACCTAGGGATGGTCTCACTGATCATATGGTATGCTTATAACTTACCTATGGGAAAGTTTTAAGACTGGTCATTTAGCAAACATATTAAAACTGAAAACTTTAAGTGGATGTTGAGGCTTTCAATGTAACCAAGTGTGTATAGTGAGACCACTATGTCCTGAAACATTTTATGCAATATATTCATAAAATATTGTAGACTCTTGTGAATACTCTCAAACATAGCAACTCAAGTTGTGATGCTTGGGGAAAAAAACCTAGGGTAGAGACATTGAAGAACATTTTTCTATGTGACTGTGACGGTTCAAAAGAGAGATGTTCAAAACACTTGAAAAATGGTAACATCATTTGAATGTGGCCTGCTTTGATGGACTAACAATTTATATGAATACATTCTGAATTTTTCAAAAATTGTCTTTGTGCAGCTTCTTAATATATTCCAGATTCATAATTTCCAAAGCCCAATTTACACATTTCTATTTCAAAAAAAGAAAAGTTGTATTGCCAGATGGCACAGACCTTAGGAACCGGCAGTGCATTAGCCATACACTGAAAAAAAATAATCTCTATGCTCAATGAATAAATCATTACATTACAGAGTGGTGCCAGGTTATGGAGAGCTATATCATGCTTTTGTGTGGTACAGTTGTTTTCACTTTGTTACCTGTAACATTACTTTGTTTATTTTGTTCCTGTAAGTAACAAATGTCATAAAATCTGTATCTTCTGTAACTTTTTAACTTCATTCATTCAAGTCAATGAATTTTTATAGAGCGGGTGCTATCTGCCAAAGATATAGCAGCAAACTATTTAGATAAAGCCTTGCCCTCAAGAATATTAAATGTTAGTCATGGGATTCAGGCAACAGGCAAATGAACACAATAACAATAGGTTATTAAAAGTACAGTAAAAGAAATAAACATGCCATTAAAGAAAATAATGCTAGATGCTAACCATTCACAGTTCTGTGTATAATTGGGCTTAGGCACAAATGTAGAACTCCTACACCTTGCTCTGTAGATATCATCTTACTGGCAATTTGTTCTCAGCAACAGTATCAATGGGAAGTTGTGGGGGTTTCTTGTAATCTGTTTTAAAGACTCAGGATATATTATTAAAAGCTCATTAATTTCCTTTAATACATTTCAATAACTTTTAATAACCTCTCCTAACTTCTGATTGGCATTCTTTGAATGAATCTACTTTGTCCATGTATGTATCTAAACTCTATCTGAATCCATTTTTCTTTCTGTTTTATATCAGATTCTGTGATCCATGAAACCAAGTGACCTCAAGTCCTCTAACCATGTGCCGTTAGAGATGGGCAAAACACAGAAACACTATATTTTTCACTGAGGCCAAGCAACAGCACGTTCTGTTAGGCAAGTCAAGAATATGTAATGGAGTCTGATGCACAGGAAATAAAGGAAAATTGTGCTTGGTCACTGAATCCTAAGTTCAAAGCTGCTGCTGCAAGTTGTCCCCAAGACCACTGCAGAGAAGTGGAACGTGAGCTGTTTCAGGGGCCACTGAGTGACAGCTGGCACTGACCCCTGAGACTGGCAGATGTCTCCATCTGGGAGCAGTGACCCCCCTCTTCTGCAGGGTCCCCATTAGGGCTTTAGCATCATCCCCTTTAGAACCATGAGGAGCCCCCGGGAGGGCGGCCCTGGGCCGGGGAGGATGGGCTCTTCCTGCGGAGTCTCCTATACAGACTGCTGGTCTGGGGACACCGGGCTGTAGAGGACCTCGAGTCTCTTTTAAAATGTAATAACTACTTTGACTTTAAAAAAAAAAAAAAACTCCCAAGAACATGATTTTCTTTAATATTCAAGGAAAATAAATGGACCCAGTCCCCAAATAACTGACCTAGAAAAGAAACTGAATCTCCTCCTTGGTACTCTCCTAATTCCTAAGGAGCCCTACATGACTGTTTGTGCAGCAACTAATGTCTTCTCCAACTCCTGGTGTCTTTTCATGCACTTCTCTTCGACTTTGTACCATGTCTCCAAAGAGTTCCTAGGACTTAAAGCAAAATACAGTTTTTATTCCTAAAGAAAGTACTAATCCAAATCTGATGCTATTTATGATTAATAAATCATTGCTGGATACTTCAGAGGAAAATGAAGGGAAATTACAGAGTAGCATAGTTGCATGTCTGACATTATTAGTCCTAAATTCTATCAGCCTCACTTTATCACTTTTGTAAGACCCTGTTTTTCTAAGTCTCCCTTCTTAAAGACTTATGAAAATTCCCTAATACATTTGCTTCTTATTAGACTCAAATTTTCTTCCCGGTCTGTCCTCAGAACTCCAAGGGTATTTTATATTAGGTCAGTCACTATTTTGTTATGCACAGCAGTTTAGCTCCCTTTATGTTTCTTGACCAGAAAGTATGATAAATATTATCCTCAGTAAAAGAGTAATTATCTTCCTTATGTGAATTCTGTAGTTTCCTCAGAATATGAAAATGGAAGAAGTTAATTGTTTTCATTATTTTAAATAGAAATGTGTTCTTTCTGCTACATGCCCAGTAATGCATCTTTGCTCTAGATAACTCTGCTCTAGACACTTCTGTGATTTTTTTTTTTTTCTAATGCTTCAGACTGGGAACAAAGGTGGAAACACAGAAGATGAGCAAAAAGTAACCTGAACCATTTAGCAATCCCTGGGAACACTCTCTGGATACCCTGCCTGCCAGGGTGAAAAGGACAGTCAAAGATCAAAGTCAGATTGAGGGGGCAGCCTGCGTGGCTCAGCGGTTTAGCACCGCCTGCAGCCCAGGGCCTGATTCTAGGGACCCAGGATCAAGTCTCACGTCGGGCTCCCTGCATGGAGCCTACTTCTCCCTCTGCCTGTGTCTCTGTGTCTCTCTGTCTGTGTCTCTCATGAATAAATAACTAAAATCTTTAAAAAAAAAAAAAGTCAGATGGAGTAAATTCTGTCCAGGGGCCACAGATTGTAAAGTACAGACAAAAATGGTAAGTACACTAAAAAAATAAATGATGCTTTGACATGGATGGAACTGGAGGGTATTATGCAGAGTGAAGTAAGTCAATCGGGAAAGGACAATCATCATATGGTTTCACTCATATGGGGAATATAAAAAATAGTGAAAGGGATCAGAGGGGAAAGGAGAGAAAATGAGTGGGGAAAAATCAGAGTGACAAAACTCCTAACTCTGGGAAACGAAAAAGGGGTAGTGGAAGAGGAGGTGGGTGGGGGAATGGAGTGACTGGGTGACGGGCACTGAGAGGGGCACTTGATGGGATGAGCACTGGGTGTTATACTATATGTTGGCAAGTCAAACTCCAATAAAAAATATACCAAAAAATAAAAGTAAAAAATAAAATGCTGCAACTTTTCAAACAAAAAAAAAAACAATCTATGATAAATGAGCAACATGCAGAAAATGGGTCAAACCGTGAGCAAATGGGGTTTAAAGAACTATGGAAAGCAAATCTCAGCATGGTATACACTGGTTCCCTCTACACATCACAGCCATATGCTTCATCATATCATGAGCAGTATTGAAACAAATCATACCTGATAGACCTGTCTCTAAGTAGGATAGTAAATAACTACATTTCTCCAGGGACTATCAGCATATCCAAGAATAACCAATAAACATAATACTAACTTTTGAGTATGTTGGGACAAATGTAATCTCCAAAACTGCTAGTTAGTGGAGAGTGAGTAAATAAGAGAGCCAGCTTCTCAGGGATCTCAGGGAGAAATAGGGATGGTTGCAGAAGGCAACCGATTAAATAGCCAGGAAGGAGCTCAGAGTGGGGCTAGAGCCCACTTTGGTAAACACAATCCCCCTGACTTCCTTCCAGCTTGAAGAGCTTAATTATTGCAGGCTCTTTGCATTCAGTTGTCTCCATGTCTCCTTGTTTATTATTCCTGTCCACAATAGACTATCAGTATAGATCACCTATCCCATTCCTCAAAGTGACTTTTTAAAGACTTCAAGAATGCTTCATTGTCTATAGAATCTAAGGCAAAGTTTGTTTGTTTTTAATGGATATTTGGTTTTGGACATTTTAGGCAAAGAACAATGTAGGCTCATAGACATTTTTAATCTATTAATTTGTTGAATAGCCTGATTTTTCCACTTTTTTGATCTGCAACTATTGCAAACAATGCTCTAAACCTCAGTTTCCTTATCTGTAAAATTGGGATAACAACAGGATCTAACTTAGAAGGCTCTTGTTGAAAATAAATAATATAATATGTTTAAATTTACATTCAGCTCAGTGCTGATATGTAGTCAATGTAGTTTGTAGTCAATAACTATTAGCTAACATCAGCATCATCACCATCAAAATATTGTATTACTTTTACAAAGTTCATTTAATTTAGACTAGACATTCTTCATCTTCCCCAGTGAATTCCTAGAAATCATAATTCATTCTGCAATGACACAAGGACTTAAAATTAAACAGAATAATAAATTATTTTCTATGGATGAACCTATCCTTGTAAAACCCAAGGATATTAGGAAACTATGATTCTGTGCAGTAGGAAATATACAGGTTTAAATTGAACAAGATTTTTAAAGTAAAACACAAGGGCAAATCTGGTTTTATCCCAGAGGAGGACCTAAAAATAATTAAATGATAATCCAATAATAAAACTGGACTAGTAAAAAGAAAATTGAGTATATAAAGTTCAATAAGGGTGGCATTAAAATGAACATCTTACAACCATGTCTATTTGCCTTAAGATTATACCTAATGTCTGTTTAGAAAAGCCAAGTCATCTTTATTTCTAAGACATACTATTTAATATGCTTAAGAATATTATTATTTTCCAAGATCTTTACACAATTTTCCCCATTTTCACAACCACAAATACCAGAAGAGAAAAATATAATTTTTCAACAAAGGAAATATAAGTAGAAGGAGGTCAGGTGACATATGCAGGGTCACAGAGCTTGAGAAAGGCAAAAATCTCAAGCCCCAAGGCTGGGACATTATTAACCCATGTCTTAATCCTGTATGTCATGGTGTCTGCCTCTTTGAGTGATGATGATTTAAACTACACCAAAAGGGCTATAATTCAGGGAGGTTGTCCAAATGCTCTTGCTTCAAAAGACTAGGGGACAAAAGGGAAATAATTTTTCTGAAATTGAGATACATCACACATCAGGGCTTCATATTATTGTCCAATCATTTACTAGCTCTCATTTTTCTAGAGTTGGTAATTTTAGCTGGAAAATTCCAAGACATTCTATCTTAAGGGAAATTTGTTATTATACCTAGAAGAGAGCAGGCAAAAATTGGTAGTGGTTGAGTTTAGAACAACACCTTCGAAAACTAAACAAAAACTGTGCAACAACCAATCAAAGCAACACCACCACCTACAATTTAACTATTAGAAATTCACGTAGTTAGGTTTTTAATATTTGTGGTTGTACTGAGGGCCAACTATATGCCAAGTGCTCTCCTAACCCTTTTGCATATATTACTTCACTTAGCCTTCACATTTATCTGAAGAAAATATTTTTCTTTCCATTTTATAGATGGAGAAAATGAGCCTTGGAGAGGCTATTTGGTTTGCCCAAGGTCTCAAATTGTGTTGCCTATGAAAGACATTATTTTTTTCCTAGCTAATTTATTAATTGTTCCCACATTATTTCCCAAGGTTCAAAGACATACAAGCATGTTTCATGCAGGAAACATATAAAGAAATTATTGCATATCAACTCCATTATGCTGTATATGATATTTTATACATGACTTTGATGTATTAAAATGGTAAATTAACATTGTCATGCTGCATTAGATTTTTATCATTTCTGTGAACGTTTCTATGTTTATAGAACATAGAAAAGGAAGCCAAACATTGCTGGAAGACTAAAGTTTTTCCTAGTACTAATGACCAAGGACACAACATATCCTCAGACAAAACATTACAATTATGAGGAGAGCTTTATGCAGGTAGGAGAATGAACTGAGCTTCTTTGGGGCTGGACTTTGAAGTATTCATGACAAGGTATACATTTCCTCATGGTAGGTTAAAAGTTATACCTACCTCTTCATCCTAATGCATTTTTATTAAATCCACATTGTGTTTCAGACACTCTTCTAGAAACTGGTTAATGTTATCTTATTTGTTATTCATAATAACCTCAAGTACTATATCAGTCATCCTAATCTAGGTGACACCTAGGTTAGGAAAAGACCCAAAACTTAGTGACATACAACAACAAAGGCTTATTTTGTATTCATGCTACAGATCAGCTATGGCCTGTGCTCCACATTTAGTTCATTCTGGAACCTAGACTGAAAGAACATCTTTTCACTGGAAAGTTGCTATAGGAGAAAGAAACATGGACAATCACATGTTGGCTCTTAAACTTTTGCTCTGACACAACGCACACTGCTTCTGCCAACATTTTATTGACAAATAAGTCAGACAGTCACTATTACATTCTATAGGGTAGGGAAGTATAATCCTCCCACAGGGAGAAACAGAAAGGGAAAATGAAATACACAGCCAATAGAAATACATTCTACACTGCACTATTTGGGTACTAAATACTCAGTTCAACTCCTACATGCAAAACACACTTGTCTCCCTAAGGAGACAACCTGAAAATCCCTTGGTCACCACTGCAAGCTGAAATACAGGATGTCCAGGTGGGGTACAGTTTTCTCACCAGAGACCTAGGTGTTGCTTGTCTTGTGAACAAAACAATATTATCTATCCTCATATACCTGATATGCAATTGAGGAACAGAAAGAGAATAACTGCAATAACACTTCCCACATGAAAAGCAACTCCCAAGTTCTCATACAAATGTCTCTATTAGTCTCATAGGCCATTTTTTGCTCTGGTAATAAACATGTAGTTTCAAATCACCATAAATGGCTTATGACACTGAATATGAAATGGGATGCCAAGTAGAATATTTGGCAAATAGGATTGTGATCAACCACAACTAAAATATAGCACACCTTGTGACAATTTAATGGCTGAGAGCATGGTAGCTCAATGACATTACCTCATTCAAGGCTAGACAAATCTTTTTGACAAAAATCTATGTCCATCCCATTACATAATGCTTCAACTATATGAAGAAATATCAGTAGTTAAAAAAGAAGTTCCTGGGAGTCCTCTAGAATAAACTATAAAATGTTATTTTTTTTTTATTTATGATAGTCACACACATAGAGAGAGAGAGAGAGAGAGAGAGAGAGAGGCAGGCAGAGACACAGGCAGAGGGAGAAGCAGGCTCCATGCACCGGGAGCCCGATGTGGGATTCGATCCAGGGTCTCCAGGATCATGCCCTGAGCCAAAGGCAGGCGCTAAACCGCTGCGCCACCCAGGGATCCCAAACTATAAAATGTTATAATGTTAGTTGGAATTATCTAAATTTATATTATCACTCCTATTTTTTCTTCTAGTGTTTGGTGAGGTGTTGTTTGTATGCTTTGGCCTTACCTGAGTTGTACCTTCATGAAACTTCTATTTTCTTCACTTACCTCATTTTGTGTCAGAGCGTTAAAGAAAGTATCACATCCTCCCCAACAGGAGGAGATTGGAAGCACCAATCAATGAGAGTTCAGGAGGGTAAGGCTAGGAAAGTTTTATACTCAAAGAACAACTACTCCTCCCCACCCATAGGTTCCCATTTTAGTGCCAACTTTGGATATCAGCAGGTTTATTTTCACTTAGGATGGCTGTGGTGTTGCCAGGAAGGCATCAAAGAAAAACTGATCCTCTGTCACAGTTTTATCAGGGGACAGCTCTGATACTCACTCAAGGTATCAAAGATTTTTTTCACTTTCATCTTCTCCCCCAAACCAGAGGCTCTCGTTTGAACAATTTAATCTTCAACGGAAAATTAGTATCACCAGTTAAGTGGGCCTCTAGCCAAATCTAATTGGTCTATGGGAAACAAATGGCAAAGTTGAATAAAGATAACCTGGACTGTTCCTGTTTGTCAGCAAGGTTGTTTTCAAACAGTAACTGGAGTAAATGCTTCAGCTGCAGCTTACACTGAAGCTGATGCCAGCATGTGGCATGAGGGAAATGGAGCCAGCTTTCATGAGATCGTTGCAATGGCTGGATTCCATCTCCTAGTTCACAGCTCACTCTCCTTAGCACCAGCCTGTTGTTTTCATAGGACTTTACACTTGCTTCTCACTTCGATAGTATTTTCAAACCAAAAAAACACTTTCAAATCATTGTTTCTGCTTGAAAAAAGAACTGTGTTCTTGGTAAACCTAAACCCTTCTGTTTATATTCAGAAGAACAGGGACAAGTCATGAGCAAAGTACTCCTGAGCCCCACATGGAAGGTTCTTTCATGAAAACAGAATCAAGATTGGAGCAATAGCAGACCAGATCTCAGGTAAAATGTACAGGACTCCCTGCAAGGTTACTCCTGCTAGCCACCCTTGTATATAACAGAGCAAATTAGTTGAATGCGATTGTTTGCTGCTTTGTTTGTGTTGAAATTATTTATAGGCCTTCAAACCTAGGGTAAAAAGTCTCTCCTATGATGATGTATGAGCCCAATGGAAAAAAAAATATTTTTATGGCCTGTTTCATTCCTGTATGCTGGAAAATTATCTGCCAAAGATGAGTCCACTCTATGTCTCAGAAGAAAAAAAAACTCTTGTCCTGAGGGCATAAATTTATGCCAGAACACCAAAAACCTGTACACAGAAAATGTGTAATATTATTGGGTAAACAAAATAACCATCAAAAGGAAAATAGAACTATAAGAAGCAACGGAATGCAAATATTTTAACCCTATGAACCCAACTTCCATTGGTAACTACAAATTCAGCAGAGAGGTGGAGTCTAGGGTGGCACCCAGCAGATCTGCTGGAGACTGCACAGTGGTGAGGAAGGTGGGATATTGGAGTCAGGCCTTGGCTTTTGCCTGGGTGGCACAGATAACTGTTCTAGTGGAGCTGAAAACACACTCAGTAATGTGCAGTTCTTGATTTATGTGCTTAAGCAGGACACTTTCTAGATAGTGAACTGAACTAAGCTGGGGAAGGTGATGAAGGGATAGCAGAAAGTCTAGTTCAGCAGTGCCTTAATTTATATGTGCATCACAACCAACGGTTTTGTTTGCGTAACACTGAAGATCCCTGAAAACAAAAATTTTCTCTTCAGTCAGTTGGGGTAGAGGGGAGGGCACCAGGGTTCTGCATTTTTAACAAGTATTGCAAGTAATTCTGAAGTATACAGTCTAGTCTCCAGATGCATTAATACTGATTTTGGGTATTAGAAGTGAAGATACTTTCCACCTGCTTTAAAACCAAGAGGGTAGAATTTGTAGACAAGGTAGGGAAACCAGAGCAGATCATCGAATAGGAGGGGGCCAGAAAATGTAACTTAAAGTTCAAAGCAGGTGATTGGAAATTTGGAGGCAACTGCAAGACAGTAAGTAGAGCAGATGAGCAGGCTTTCCTCTTAAAGCACGTTGGTATTGCTAGGATCTCTTAGGTTAAATGTGCTGAGGAGGCTGATTGTATTGAAAACA
Source organism: Canis lupus baileyi (assembly GCF_048164855.1). Lineage (NCBI taxonomy): Eukaryota > Metazoa > Chordata > Mammalia > Carnivora > Canidae > Canis > Canis lupus. Next base: position 20,357,564 of record NC_132849.1, read on the forward strand.
GAGATTCAAAATGTGGCCACATTGAGATCACTTGGAGACTTTAAAAACAATGAGTCCTGTTTGCTGAAGTTCTGATTAAATTGGCTGCAGTTATGTCCTGGGCAAGGAGATTTTTGGATGATTTTGATGTGGATCAAGCTCTGGTTTAGAGGATCAACAAAAACATGGGCACCTTCGTTACATAATCTTGACAAGCACGTCTCAAATGTTATTGTGCATACAGCTCAGCTGGGCACTTGTTAACAAGCAGATTCTGATTCAGCCAGCCCTGAGTGGGCCTGAGATCCTTCATTTCTCACAGCTTCCAGGTGATACCCATGCTGCTCGCCCATGCACAACACATTGAGTAGCAAAGATAGGAAAGGATCCAGTCTCTCACTCTAGTGGGGTGAGAACTTGCTAGAAAAGCAATTCTCAGCTTTCACCCTAGACCTACCAAATCAGAAGCCTTAGGGAGCAGCGCTGTGTTTGAACAAGCCCTGCAGGAGGTTCTGCTGCATGCCCAAGTTTGAGAAGCTCTGCTCTGTTCCATAACATAACCATCTGTCACTATTTATCCTGGCTGAGCAGGGTCACCAACACTTCATTCTCTAAGCATGACCAAACCTTCCCAGTGGGCCATGTGGGTTTTGGTTCTTTCTCCATCGTGACAATTAAAAGGACATTATTCTCACATGACCCCCAAATGGTAATGAATCCAGTGCACTATTCCTTGTTTAAGCACTGAGCCTCACAGGCTCTATTAAATGAGAGACTGAAAGCACTCTTCAGGTTCATTTCTGCCTCTGATAGCCTGTGATCCCACCACTCTCCAACTAGAGAGGCTGTGATGGCTTTAGTGCCTTTATCCCTGGATGCCACAAAGCCCACCCTATGCTGTATTGTTCCCATTGTTACACCCCTTTTAAAAGAACAAATGAGAGGACTAAAGGCATCAGCAAGCCTCAAATGCTGGGCAGCAGTCATGCAAACTCAGTAACCTCTAGTAGCTGGGCCCAGCTCACAGTGCATGGAGGTGCAGAGGCAGAAGTGTGCTGGGAAGCTTGGATTCCCTGCAGGGCCCTGAGTGGCAGGAAGCACCCTGAAACTAACAGGAACAAATGCAGATGAGTCCCTGAGAAATTGCCTTTCTGGCTCTTCAGCCTTTAATTTCACACTATGGGCCCTCTTTCATCCAGTAATGGAAAAAAGCTGAGAACATAGGATCCACACAGCCCAGTGAGGTAAGAGGATCAACCATCTTGGTTTGCCCAGGGACAGTCCCATTTTTGGCACTGAAAATCCCACATCCTCACAAACACCTCAGTCCCTAGGGAAAAGGCTGGTTGGCTACCCTAGATCACAGCTTTTTAATGTCAGCACAACTGACATTTTTGTCTGGATAGGTCTTTGTTGTAAGAGTCTGTCCTGTGTGTTATAGGATGGTCAGTAGCATCTCTGGCCTCTATCTACTAGTTAGAACTCCCCCAGTTGTAACTACCAAAAATGTTTCCTGACATTACCAAATGTTCCCTGGGGCCATAACCATCCCCAGCTGAGAGCCATTGCCCTAAATAAAAATGACTTTGTAATCTGAAACCTTACCAGGCAAGCACTTTTCAAATTTTAATATGCATAAGAATTACTTGGGGTTTTGGGGGTCCCTGGTGGCTAGTTCAGTCAGTAGAGCATGTGACTCTTTGATCTCTGGGTTGTGAGTTTGAGCCCCACATTAGTTGTAGAGATTGCTTAAGAAAAATAAAAATCTTAAAAAAAATTACTTGGGGTTTAGGATGAACATTTCTCCAAAGAATACTTACAAATGACCAGAGAATGCATGAAAAGACAATGTCATCAATAATTAGGGAAATGCAAATTAAAACCAAATTGAGACACCACTTCATATGATCTAGAATAGCTAAAATAAAAAAACAGACATAAATTATAAGCGTTGATAAGGGTGTAGAGCAACTAGAACACATATTTGTTGCTGGTGAGATTGTTAGCTTATGTAGCCATTTTGTTGTTGTTGTTTTTTTTTTTTTTCATGTAGCCATTTTGAAAAGCAATTTGAGATGTCCTCAAAATGTTAAATATAAAGGTTTCATATAATCCTGCAATTTCATGCCTAGGTATGTACCCAAGAGAATTGAAAACATATGTCCAGACAAAATACTATACACCAATGTTCATAACAGCATTATTCACAAGAGCCAATAGGTGGAAACAATCCTAATGTCTATCAACTGATGAATGGATAAACAAATATGGTATATCCATGCAAAGGAATATTATGTAGCAATATTAAGAATAATGATACATAATGCATCATGATAAATCTTTAAAACCTGAAACTAAGAGACAGAAACCAGACATAAAAGACCCTCTTGTCTTATTTGATTAATAGCAAATGCCTAGAATAGACAAATTCATAGAAACAGTAAATCTGTGGTTGTCAGGGTCTAAGAACAAGGGAGGGGGAACAGTGTTTGGCTGTTAATAGGTAAGAGGTTTTTTTCTGATAAAAGTGTCCTACAATTGGGTAGCAATGATGGTCATGCACTTTTGTAAATATACTAAAACCACTGAATTGTATATTTTGAATAGGTGAGTTTATGGCAGGTTAATTATACACCAATAAAGCTCCTACTAAAAAAATAATAAGGATCTTGTTAAAAATGTACATTCTGATTCAGTAAGTCTGGAGTGGGGCCTGATTTTTCTGGGGACCATCCTTAGAGAAAGAAATCCCTAGACCAGGGGCTCTCTCTGTTTCCTAACCAGAAGCATCAGAATTACTTGTGAATTTTGTCAGAAAATAGAAATTCTCAGACTTCATTCCAGACCTACTGAATCAGAGACTCTAGCAGCAAGGGCTAGCAATGTTTTAACAGACTCTCTAGGCCTTTCTGATGTGTGCCAATGTTTGAAAACCACTAATCATACCATCCCCACCATGATCATTGCAAGGGAACATGCTTTGGGATAAACAATGAATTTTTACTGAGAAAATAATTATTTAGATTAATCCTTAAATAAATCCTTAAATAAGTTAATCCTTAAATAAATCCTTAAATCCAGGTTTGCCCCATAACATTTGGTTTATTATGTACTGTAAGAATCCATTAAAAGCTAAAATTATCCTGCTTCAAAAGTGTTAAGTAAAAAAGCACACATCACTTCTTTGCATATTACTTTGTGTATTTGTATTCAAACATCATACATATGATATCAACCAACAACATGTTGTTTCATGCTTGTCATGAAGAGGGAGAAGGAAATACATAGAGAATGAATGAAGAAAAGGAAAAGTGGAGTTTTAGAGAGACATGAGGAATCAGATACAGTCTCTCCCTGGATTCTCAGCTCTGGCATCAGTGGACTGGAGACCAGATCATCGTGACCAGATCATCTTTTATGTGTGTGGCAGCTCAGTACTTGACTGTCCTTTTCACAGGAGGAAAAGAGACTGCCTATTTTTAATGCTATTTACACTGCTATTTTCATTACAAAACAAAATATATGTTTGTATGTTTTTGGTCTCTTTCCTAGGGAAGATTGGAACTGTAATACAAAGACCTAATCCTTGGGGACTCAATTCCACAGAGCCTAATACACCTGGAAGCTCAATAACAGTCATCCACACACCTAAGTACCCTCACAGCCTAAGTGAAACATACACTTCATTAAGTCATCCTAAGTTCTTTATTCACTAAAGAGGCTTCTCCTGGTCTGAAGAGTGAATATGCTCCTCTGCATCTCTGATTTATTTCAGAGAAGGGCTTTAGCTTTGGGAAGACATAGGTTTTTCTCAACTGATTATTGACTGACAGCCCCACAAATAGGATAGAACTTCATAATGCACAGCCCTGGCATCTAGCCTCATACCTTTTTCCCCTTCCTAGTCTCACGGCTCTCTGTGAAGCACCACAATGGGATTCATATTTTCCACTTCATCAGAATTCAAGCCCCATCATTTACAGAAGTTATGGTATGTAATGGTTTAGTGCCAAGCAGTGTTCTCCTTATAACCATTTCTGAGAGAAGATTCACATACCCCAGAATGGACCAGTTTACTTCCCAAGCAAATGCTTTCCTGTCCAATGAACTGACCTAATTTAAATACAAGTAGTAAGATTGTCTCATTCAAGACATGTCACTCTTCCTATTTTCCATGAGGCATCCATCTTCTTTAGACTCTGGCTAAGTACCAGAGTTTCCTTTAGAAACCATACCAAATTTAACTTTGCCAGTTATCTAAAATGTATCACCACTATATAACTCAAAATATTTCCATCATTATTATATTTTTATCCTCTTATTCAGTGTGTGATATTTATATTATAAAATCATTACATAATGTATTATTCCTCCTAATATGTCTCTATCATATACATACCTCCATCTTAATTAGTGATGCCATCATATACCCAGGTACTAAAGCATAAAATCTGGGGACCATTTTTCTGTCTCGTTTCTTGTTTCTACGGCCAACATCACCACCTTTTATAATCCTCTACCATCTTTTGCCTAAATATCTTTAATGGCCTACATAAAGCTCCTACTTTTGTCCCCTTTTAATTCATCCTCTAAAAAAGCAGTGGAGTGAGCTTTTAAAAATAACATACAGAGATCCCTCCCCATTTGAAAACTCTTCTATGGCTTCCCATTGTACTTAGAATAAAATTCACAATCTTTATGGTGAACAGCAAGATATCAGAAGAGTTGTCTCTAACCACTGGTTTCCTGCTAATTATGGATCCAAAGACCACATGGGCCTTCTTTTCTATTTCTAAAACAAGTGTTCCCTATGAAAAGCCTTTACCTTCAGTGTCCCATCTCCATCAATACCATTCCCATAGTCCATACATGGCTTCTCATCCTTCATGGCTCCACCTAAAAGTCACTTCTTCAGAGGGATCTTCCATGACCGTTAAGCAATTAGGTATTTGCTATCACACCATACAGTTTTTTTCTTCATTACATTCTACAGGTGTTTTAAATATGTATTTGTTTACTTGTAAATATCCATTTTCCTGACCTTAATATATGCTCTACAGGGGAAGAAACTTATCAGTATATTTCACTATTTTATCTTCAGTGATTAGTACAAATAGCTTTCATAAAATAAGCTCTCAATAAATATGTATTTAATAAATAAATTAACATATATTTTTGTTCCACATACACTCCTAAAGAATAGGAGCTGGTCTATTTATTATTCAGCACTCCAAGGGTACTATAGTGCCACTCACATAAAAACACATGCTATTTAATGAACTGACATAAGGATCTCTCATTGAAGTTGTCTAGGCAATAACGTAAAGCCTAATTTTCGAAGCTCACTTCATTTCTTTGCTGTTCCTCTTTTTTTTTTGAAAATTGTTATAAATACATGTTTTCTGCTGTTGCAAAATGGCTTACAATGTAGTTTGAGAAATAAAGAACTAGCTTATCTAAATCCTTCTTAATCTTCCTATGTGGTTAAAATGAAATAAGTATTATTAATATCATACACTTTAAAAAGGGATTAAGAACCTATTTGTTAGATGTGGTAGGTAAAAATATAAAAAAATCACCAATTTCTTTTTTCTTTCACCCTTGATCATAAGGTAAGCAGTTCAAAGGGACATTCTTTCTCAGGCTGATCATGGTCAGCTATGTGCAATGAAAGAAAACACTCTTAGACTCCATTTAATTGCTTTATGCATTTAGAGGAGGCATATTGTGAGAAAGTGAATTTGATTTCACAGCAGAGTAGGAGGGCCATGGTCTTCAACAGCACTCTCCCACCATCCACCCTTCCCAACTCTACCTCACACATTAACATTCCTGAATATCAAAGACTGGTTCTACTCTTTACTGATCCATCCTCAGAATAGGTGAGAGCTCACTTCTTCCTGACAAAATTCACTCCAAGACCCTATCAGAGGAGTCAGGGAAAGGTATATTTCCTATTAGTTCATCTGTCTTAATTTGCTTTGTAAGTTAGAATTTTACTAATTTCAGAATCCAAAACCTTCTCTGACAACAATTGAGTTGTCTAATATACATTTCTCTTAGATTTATAATACATTTTAAGCAAAAACATCATTGCTAAGACTCAAATAGTAGTAGGCAGCTTCTTTCCTAGCTCCAATGATTCCCTACTTCCTGGCATTCAGACCACTGTGTAACTCCTTCCCTTGAGTGCGAGCTGGATCAGTGGATTTCTTTTTTTAATGAACAGAGTACTGCAAAGGTTATGATCTATTACCTGCATGATCAGATTACAAAAGATGATGAACTTTTGTCCCCTCCCCTCCACCCCACCAGTTCTTTTATATGTTTGCTCTGATGAAGCAAACTAAAGATGCTCACATGGTGAAAAACTTAGGGAAAAAATAACCAGTGAGAACTCAATCCACTAGCTCTCAGAGAACCAAGTGAGTGGGCTTGTAAACTGATCTTTCTCCCGCTGAGCATTCAGATAAGACCACAGCCCCAGTTTGATTGCAACTTGTGAGAAACCCTAAAGCACAGGGGCTCACTAAGCTATGCTCAGATTCTTGACCCACAAAATCATGAGATAGTAAATGGGTGCCATTTTAAGGAGGAAAATTTGGAGGTCAAGTTGATTCATAACAACAGAAAACTAGTATATATAAATAGTATGACATTTGACCTTTTTTTCAGGGGGGTAAAAATATAATATTCTATAGAGAAATTGCAAACATGGTTACATACTCAGGAGGAATTCAAGAAACATTTTATAATGATGTACACAATTCAAGGAAGCAGGTATAATTGTGATGAAGGAATGGATTGGAACATAATGGGCAATATGTACAGGAATAGAAATGGCTATAAAGATTTCCTTTCCCACAGATTTTCAAATGATACTCTGCTAATGCTATTTGCCTTTCCACTCCTGCCTTCTCTGCTATTCTGCCTCTCTATCCTGTTCCCTATCTTTTGAACCCCTGGTGATTCTAACTAATCTTTTATGCACTAATTAGCCCTAGTGACTTTTTGTTTTCTAGGAACTCTAAATGTGAATATGGGTCAAATGATGGGGTTGTACACACATCATCTGTAATTTGGCCCAAAAGAGCTTGAGAGGAGCAGGAATACTTCTCCAAAGGGAAAAATGGAATTAGGTCACCTCTTAGATGTCTATGATGAAAGTTCTGTTAGTTCTGTTAGTCACTTTTGCTTACCCATGCTTTGGAGTTGTTATGCTAGAAAAATGTAAGAAATTATTCCTTATCTGAAAAGTTAATTTGCTGATTTCTGTTTTTTGGAGAAAGGGACTGAAAGAAAAGTTAAATTTGGCTAAGGTCTTCTCTAAGGTCAACTAGAAGAACACTAGCATACTTTTGGGGGTAATTTAAGATGTAGCATACTTGGCCAAATAAAGCAGTAAGTGGATTTTGAAGATGCTACACAGGCATAGTTAATGGATAAATCAGATATATGATGCTTTGTGTCACTTCAATTTCTACCATGCTTATTTGGTACGCTTCCTTCCCCCCTTGCCTTTTGAAGAGTAGGGAGTTTCCAAAGAGCCTGAAATACAAGTCAGAAAGTTTTGACTTGCAAAGAACATGGGGACTTTACCAAGGAGTCTGACTTTTCAAAGACTGGGTCAATTTGCAAAATCCATTGTCCTCAAAGCAGGGAAGTCAAAAGGACCCAAGTTTGCAGAGTTCTGATCTCCACTCTGATATTGATTTTTTTACATGGCCTGTGGCCAGATGTTGAACCTCCCATGGTTTCTTTTCCTACTTATCTGTGAAATGGAGATGAAAATTCTGAGCCTCAAAGTGATTCAGTGGGAATTAAATAATAGCTTAAAGCCCTTTGAAAGGGTGAAGTGATAAGTGTTTCCTTTTAGCCTCTATCAGATGTTATACAATTTTCCACTTAGGTGAAAATTAACTTCAAACATATCAAACTTCAGTTTTGACCTAATCACCTGTTGTTGTAGGTTCTGAAAAATCAATTGTGGGATGTCTGAAACAGCAAATTATGAGTGGCCACACTGAAAGCTCATATCCAGAGTAGCCTAGGATAAAACCATGCCTTTGAAGGCATCCTCTCCTCTGGACCCTCTTGCAACTCTTATCCTCCCAAGCAGATAGTATATGGAATCTCACTGAAATTTAAAATATTATCCTTCTTGTCATTTAATTGCTTCCAGACAAATATAGAATATTTATTTTGAATTTTTCATTAACATAAAATAAAACAAGGGCAAGTATGTTTTCAATTAGCATTTTTCTTCTTCAAATGACTGTTGTATTTACAGTGTTAAATAATTCCTGCTCAGCAGGCCAAGTAAATTCTTTAGATGCCAGAAAACAACCACAGGCAAATTCTGAAAAGAGCTAGGAGGACTTTGAGAGCAAGATAAAGTTCTGACATGTCACAAAAGCAGTAGAGCATAGTAGGTCACATTTAGACTCCAGAATCAGCCCAAACCTCAGACCATTCAGGTATAGGCAGTATATACTTGGACAAAGAAAACTAGTATTTTTATTTTATTTTCTATAGTTTCCTTGTGTCATAAATATGCCATATTTGCCATCATATCTGAGGCCCCTAACACATAGTTTGGGCTTGGTAAGTATTTGCAGACTAGATTACATTAATATAAAGAAAGGACTGTCCACTTCATAACATTCTTAGGATAAAGTGAACTAATTTATACCCCCATGAAGGGCATCCTAGAGTTGACACCACATTGAGAACCAGAAAAGGGAAAGATGGCTCTCCAAGTGTTTCCCAAGGGAAGTTTAATAAGAATTTACTTCACTGGGATTTAGAAGAATCTTCTACTTAGAAAGCATAGCAACAGATGCAGAATTGTTGAAGAAATCATCTGCCCAATTAGAGGACACCACGTGGTTCCTTTCAAGCCAATTTGCTTAGGGAAGTACAAATCTCTTCTTGCACAGGAGCAGAATTACATTATCCTTGGCCTCACATAAGCTCAAGTATGTGCCAAGGCTGCCCAAAGCCCTCTGCTGGCCTAATACTTTGATGATAGAGAATGAGTTCAATGTGCCTACAATGCCGATGTAATGTATAATGTACAATTGACTCTTTGTTCAAAGAGGCTCCAGCTTTCAGCCCGAGAATAAGGTAGGTTGAAAAGGACAGTGTCATCTTGAAACAAACTCAAAGCTATCATTCTGTGGCTGCTATCAAAAATGAGCTTAGAATTTAGACTTATTAATGATGAAAATTATGCCAAAACCTCTAATCCTAAATTCGTTCTATACCAAGAATTGGGCAGTCTTGTATAATTTCCTTTAACTCATTTTTAAGTTTTCTTCCAAGTGTTCAGTGATTTATTATCAAATCTGTATTTTGTTTCCATAATGGCTTTGGGAAATAATTGCCTGAAAATACAGATGCAATTTTAAATAGGAGAGCCAATATATTCCTAGGGACCCACTCATATACAAAAGAGCAGTGTAGGGTAATAAATATAGGAAAAAGCTTCAGTGGGCAGTCAAGAGACCTGGGTATGAGTCCTTGCATTGCCTTATCTAGCTAGAGGTCTTTAGGAAGTTTATTATACTTTTGGATATTGGTTATCTCATGGGAAAAATGAAAAGGCTGTGTTACCAGGTCTCTAAATTGACCAGATGATTGCTACTGTTTCCTCCAAGCTGTTCCTAATAACCCTCACTCACCAAGGGGACATTTGCTTTATGCTATAAAAATTATTTTCCAGAGAAGTCTATATTTCATCTTCACGCTCATTTCTGAAGCAACACAAAAATTTAAGAATGGAATTCCTGCTGTCTTCCTAAAAGATGAGGTGATAATATAGCAAGTACCTGAAGAAAGAAACCCAAAAATGTGTGAAGGAGGTGGCCAGAAAAAAATGCCTAATATGCTGGGGCTATAGAGTGATCTTTTAAGGTTTCCTACAGTGCCTCCTAATTAGTTCCTCACACAGTTTATCCCCTATTGTCCAGGACCTTCCCTCTGAATAGGAGCTGTATAGAGTATCAAGGACACTGGGTCATATATCCCCTATCTGACACTATCAGCATGAACTCACCTGGAAGGAGAACATGAGTGTTCTAACTTATCGGGTTCCTATGAGGGTTGGAAGTGGCAGTTTATACAGAAGTGTTTACACTTGGCCAGGAAAACAAACAATCACAAGAAAGGGCCAATACATTTAAATCTAAATAGAGTGGATTCTGTTCCTATTACCACATGTAAACTGCAACTTGTACCATAAGAGTTTCAGGCAGCATTAATTTAATTGGAAGGAGAGGGAAGAAGTTCAATCCCTGTCCCACAGCCCTTTTGTAAAGAAGACCAAATAACGTTTGGTCCCGAAAATATTGGCAATTCTATAGTGGGAGTGGGACAGAGATGGGGGAGTAATTCTGATACCTAACGTTCTGAAGTTATATTTCCAGACATGGCAGTCTGGGAGTATTTGCTTAGATTTTCTTAAAGACAGTATAAATGATGTTCCTAGATATATAGATCATACATCTAGGATTTATGGCAGTAAAAATAATTTTTAAAATTTTCATAACAGTTTTGATGAGACTCATGAATCTCAAATAAGCCATTCTGAACCTCATCACATACTGCTGTGGATTTGCACTGGAATAAAAAAATCTTTCTCCATATTTTCAGATCTCAATTTCCTCTAAGATCATTTATTATATAATATTCATAGTCTCTATAAATTGTCTCTTCAAATTCTGGTAGACTTATTGTACCTTCAGGAACCTTCAAAATAAGCCACATTTTGCATGTAAAGAATGGTTCGATGTATTTATCCAGTTTTATAACTTAAGAAAGGTTGACAGTGATTAGTCTAATCATGAAAAGTTTTCAAAGTTTATTAATTTGTGTTCAAAGGATCATTAGATTTTTTTTTCAATGATCCAGGTGAGTACAGAGGGGCATGCTTTTGGAATTAGAAGTTGACATACAGCAGAGGCACTAGACCTATAATATAACTGTCAAAACAAAGTAGCCACAGGTGAGACAAGTAGAAACGGTGGTATCTGTGAGTTCCAAAATGGGGGAGGGGGGTCAGAATAGGTTGACAGAGGAATTTCACAGAGGAAGACATAACAACAAAAAAATGAACAATATTCAAAAATGGAGACAGACAATTTTGGTTCATGTAACAGCTATTCTGGTTGCTCAAATACACATATGGCTAACTTCTTGTGTCATCAAGAATTGGTATCTCATGTCCACTCTCACCACTTCTATTCAACATAGTATAGAAGTCCTGGCCTCAGCAATCAGGCTACAAAAAGAAATAAAAGGCATTCAAATTGGCAAAGAAGAAGTCAAACTCTCCCTCTTCGCCAATGACATGATACTATACATAGAAAACCCAAAAGACTCCACCCCAAGATTTCTAGAGTTCATACAGCAACTTGGCAGTGTGGCAGGATACAAAATCAATGCCCTGAAATCAGTGGCATTTCTATACATTAACAATGAGACTGAAGAAAGAGAAATTAAGGAGTCAATCCTATTTACAATTGCACCCAAAAGCATAAGATACCTAGGAATAAACCTAATCAAAGAGGTAAAGGATCTATACCCTAAAAACTATAGAACACTTCTGAAAGAAACTGAGGAAGACACAAAGAGATGGAAAAATATTCCATGCTCATGGATTGGCAGAATTAATATTGTGAAAATGTCAATGTTACCCAGGGCAATTTACACGTTTAATGCAATCCCTATCAAAATACATGGACTTTCTTCAGAGAGTTAGAACAAATTATTTTAAGATTTGTGTGGAATCAGAAAAGACCCCGAATAGCCAGGGGAATTTTAAAAAAGAAAACCATATCTGGGGGCATCACAATGCCAGATTTCAGGTTGTACTACAAAGCTGTGGTCATCAAGACAGTGTGGTACTGGCACAAAAACAGACACATAGATCAATGGAACAGAATAGAGAATCCAGAAGTGGACCCTCAACTTTATGGTCAACTAATATTCGATAAAGGAAGAAAGACTATCCACTGGAAGAAAGACAGTCTCTTCAATAAATGGTGCTGGGAAAATTGGACAGCCACATGCAGAAGAATGAAACTAGACCATTCTCTCACACCATACACAAACATACACTCAAAATGGATGAAAGATCTAAATGTGAGACAAGATTCCATCAAAATCCTAGAGGAGAGCACAGGCAACACCCTTTTTGAACTCGGCCACAGTAACTTCTTGCAAGATACATCCATGAAGGCAAGAGAAACAAAAGCAAAAATGAATTATTGAGACTTCATCAAGATAAGAAGCTTCTGCACAGCAAAAGAAACAGTCAACAAAACTGAAAGACAACCTACAGAATGGGAGAAGATATTTGCAAATGACCTATCAGATAAAGGGCTAGTATCCAAGATCCATAAAGAACTTATTAAACTCAACAGCAAAGAAACAAACAATCCAATCATGAAATGGGCAAAAGACATGAAGAGAAATCTCACAGAGGAAGACATAGACATGGCCAACAAGCACATGAGAAAATGCTCCGCATCACCAGCCATCAGGGAAATACAAATCACAACCACAATGAGATACCACCTCACACCAGTGAGAATGGGGAAAATTAACAAGACAGGAAACAACAAATGTTGGAGAGGATGTGGAGAAAAGGGAACCCTCTTGCACTGTTGGTGGGAATGTGAACTGGTACAGCCACTCTGGAAAACTGTGTGGAGGTTCCTCAAAGAGTTAAAAATAGATCTGCCCTACGACCCGGCAATTGCACTGCTGGGGATTTACCCCAAAGATACAGATGCAGTGAAATGCCAGGACACCTGCACTCCAATGTTTATAGCAGCAATGTCCACAATAGCCAAACTGTGGAAGGAACCTCGGTGTCCATCGAAAGATGAATGGAAAAAGAAGATCTGGTATATGTATACAATGGAATATTACTCAGCCATTAGAAACAACAAATACCCACTATTTGCTTCGACATGGAGGGACCTGGAGAGTATTGTCTGAGTGAAATAAGTCAATCAGAAAAGGACAAACTTTATATGGTCTCATTCATTTGAGGAATATAAAAATTAGTGAAAGGGATTAAAGGGAAAGGAGAGAAAATGAGTGAAAATATCAGTGAGGATGACAAAACATGAGAGACTCCTAACTCTGGGAAATGAACAGGGGTAGTGGGCAGAGGGTTGGGGTGACTGGGTGATGGGCACTAAGGGGGCACTTGGAGGGATGAGCACTGGGTGTTATGCTATATGTTGGCAAATTGAACTCCAATAAAAAAAGAAAGAGTTGGTATCCCAAATGGTTCAATAGAAATCATGACCTGAGAGCTCAAAATCTGTAGATCCCATAGATTCAGACTTCTCTGAACATGCTTTAAATAATTATTTAAGTGGGCCCATCAAATCTGTGGACATAAACAATGAAGAGACCTTATGGGAAATAAGTTACCCAAAGGGAAGAGAGTAAAAAAAAACCACATTTAACTCACTGTCAGTGGTTTCTGATTGAAGCAGAGGGCCAGTTTTGAAACTGAATGATACACTCAAGTCAAGTTGGCCCTTAGGGTAGTTCCTGTGGCTCATTACTCAGAGTTTTGAGAAGAGACTGCCACAGAAACAAAAGAGAGAATTCTAGAATGGCATGTCAAGCACACAAAAATATCTACAGGAAATTGGGAGCAGCGGGGCTTGGTGAGCTTGTTAATCAAATGAAAAAGGGAGATCATTTGCCCCACTTCAGTGTGAGAGAATGTAAGCAACAAGAGATTGAAAAGTACCTCATTCTTTGGAATAGAAGAGAGGCAGAAGATCTTGTATGTACAGGTGGAAACATTCCCTAGAGAGCTTGGAAGGAATGAGCCACCTGCCAACATCAGAAACAGAGCAGCAGCACTGAGGATACCACCAGTGTGCTGGGATGGCCTTATCCTTTAGCATATGACAGATTGAGTTGATCAATCAAGTCTTTTTCTATTGCAAGCAGCAGACACCCACTCAGACCAGCATAGTGGAAAAGAGGGATGCATTGGCAACTCTAAGGATAACTCATGAAATAGAGAGGAAGTGCCACCAACATTACTTACTAGATCAAAAAAATCAAAGACTTCAGAAGGCAATTTTCCTCTGTTTTACACTATACTTTTTCATTCTTTTTGCAAACTGGCCATTTCTAGCTCATCAGCAATATTGTGGAAGATGGTTACTACTTTGTTTCACATCAATTTGAGTTCCAGAGTCTTAATGCACCATCATCCCAGTCCCCCAAATAAAAATTCCTGTGATGGAAAATCTAATTGTGAGTGCAGGTACTCCAACAAATATTCACCATACAGATATTTCCTATACTGGTTTCTCCCAGTACTAGTTAGGAGAAAATTATGGACGAGGGGAGGGACTAGAGGTTTTGCCATTCTGTTGGAGATGTCTGAGACTAAAACTAATTAATGTGACACTCTTATGTGTTCTAGAATGACAGTGCCACAGAAATACGTGCCACAATATAAGGTCCAGTAAAGGTAGAAAGATCATTAAAATTTTCCCTTTTTATTATTATGAGTCAAAGAAGAAATATGATACCAGCTTTGGAAAAGTCTAATTATTATTCAAATATTGAAATGTTAAACTGGGAATGAATATCAGATTCAACACTAAGCAATCATGCCATGGTCCACTTGTGTCCAAGACATTCATAATCAAAGGCCTACTCTACATACATTTGACCATCCTTCCCATATTTTAGATATAAGCTTCAGTGTCTTTTTTTAAATGTCAAACATTATAAATATAATAGTTCAAGGGGTTGTCTACCATGGCCATTCTAGTAGTGGCAAGAAAAGGTTCACATTTTAAGTTTAGGAATATATATTACAAAACTATTCCATAAAATCAAACTCATTTTTTTCCAAACATAGATTTTTTAAAAATATACAGATCATACATAGTGGGGAAAATATATGATGAGTAATATATATATATTTTTTTCCTACCACGGTCTAAAATATCATAACCATTTTCCACTAAATATTGTCTAAGTACTCTAGTACTGCATGAATAAAACCTCAAACTTTAGGAAGATTTCCTCTATCCTGTGTGGAAGCATTTTGAAAACTCTGTGCTTACTCCAAAGAGGCAGCTAAAATTGTCAATATTTCAGTATATTTCTTTTTCACTTTATTTTTCTTGCTAGTCAATAACATTAAAAATATTTTATCAGAAGTATAAGGGAGAAATAAAAATTAATACATATGCTCATCATAACCACAAAGATATGAGCGGGCAGCTGAGAAAGGCAAATGTGCCTTCCATTGAGTTCCAAGGTTTATGCCAATCTCTAAAATGGTGATGAGCCATGACACTTTGGACAGACTTATTTGGGGGCCCTCCCAACCTCAACCACTAGACGTACCCAGTCTTGGTAACATGCAGTTACCATATCTCTGGTCTCTGCTTGGAGAAAAGAAATGCTTCAGCCCAAAATTGTTTTTTCTCCCTAATACTTACTGCAAGAGCACCTACATGCTGGTAAAATAGAACTGTGGTTTATAATTTACTCTGTAATATGAATAATTACCCAAATATGGTAGTTAGAAGGATTTTCCCCTCTTTTCAAAATAAAAACCCACATCTTGTCCCAATATTTTTAGCTCCACTTTACTACTTGGAACCAATTTTTCAAAAGTGCACATCATCATAGTCATTTACTTCACCCATTTAGTGAGCTGCAATAATTTCTGCAGCTTCTTTGAAAAATAAACCACATTTAATGGCCAAACTAAACATTATAAAGCCTTCACACATCTGAAGGACGGCATGGTAAGTCTCCACTAGATTGAAGAGGACGTTCATGTCCCATTCAGAAGGATTCCTAATGCATTCTTCATTATCATTCCAGTCACTCATTGAGTTCCATTATAACTTATATTGATTCTATTTTCAGAGAGAGTCTGGGGATGAGACAAAGAAGTAATTAAGTAGTTTTTCAAAGGATAACCACTGCCACCTAAAATCATTAAAGGAAAATAAAATACCTACCATCCTCTACCATATCAAAAAGAATTCATACTGCTTAAAGAGTCAACTTCTGAAACATTAAAATCTAGAAAACGTGGAGAATTTGGAAGCATAACTAACTGAAATTAACTGTTTTTACGCATGTCTGTAGATAGATAGTCATGATTTGGTGTGAATTCACATGTCTTGGATATCAGTTATGTTCCAAGAATAGCTGCAGCTTTGTGCCTTTGAAAATGTATACTTTAAAAATTAATGTCCTGTATAAATACTATATGCACTTTGGGCATATTCCTATGTTAAGTCATTGCTTTGTAGAAAATTGGTGTTAGTTTTAAAGCACTCAAATAAGGTCAGTTTAAGGAATCAAAAAAAAAAAAAAAGTAGCTCTGCCTAAAAAAAAATGGTAAGGTGGGCAACCTCTGTTTTAAATAGAAAATTTAATTATGACCCTTGCCTCTGGTACTTTAATTCAAGTAATTGATGTGATATGCATGTGGCAATGAAATGTATAAACAGGAGTGGTAAAAATTTACAAGCTGTTAAAAATGTGTGTAGTCAGATAAGTTAAAAGTCATCCATGCTTTGTGTTCTACAAGAGTACCTACCCGACCCAGAAGCAAACCAGCTCAGAATAAGTCACATATGATCCTTCAGCAAATTAAATATGGTTGGCTCTCTGTAGGCCAGTAGGTTTCAGGTTACATTTCCTATAAATGTGGGTAATAATTTACAAAACTGACAACATTGTTTTTTATAAAAGAGGATGGTGGGTCTCTTTATCTAATCAGGACTAGAGGCAAATTTAGTATTCAATCAAGCTATTCATGCTTTAATCCTAAGAATGCACAACTGAAAAAAAAATCTCTTAGATGACTGTTCAGTGATTTTCAAACTATATTCTTTGGATGTGTGTCAGAGGCCCTGGGGGCAGAAACAGAGAAGTGGAGGTAGTTAGAATAGATATATTTCCTGTACCATTATTCAAACAAGAACAATCACTCCAATAGTGGGCTTCTGTACAAGATAATAAAGAAAAAAATGCTCATGCTGAAAACAAGTTTGAAAATCCATTTTTATTATCTTACAGATGAAACCTTTTGGTTCTGGAGGAAAGAATTTGCACAGGCCTATTAAATTATTAGAAGGAGGATCAGAAAGAGAACCTGATCCTAGGTCACACAGAGAACTGCGATAGTTGAAGGTGTATGCATGTTACCCTTCAGGGTCTGATCATCTTCATTTGCAGGGTCATTCTTTTAACTCCTAGGATATAGTGATTCCCACTCAAATCCTCCCATTGCTTACAATATTCTTTGTTTTATTTTAAATTTTGTTCTGTGAATAATTTTAATTCCACATGCTACAAAAAAGACTGAATTCTGACTGATAAATTTGCATTGACAATTCATGTAATTTCAAAAAATTAGGCAATTCTATCACATTTCTAGTACTTAATATCTCTCTCTTTCTCTCCCTCTCTGCCTCTGTGTCTCTCACTCTTTCACATACACATACACACGTACTTTATAATTTCATTACTCTCCTATGCTGCTTTCATGTTATGCTGATAATATGAACCTGAATAAGAAATTAATATACTGCAAAGGTGGAGGGTATGAGCACCTACATAGAAAGCATTTGTACACTTCCTCCTAAGAGGTCCCTGAAAATGACTTAACATATCTTAGGGAAATCACGCCACTCCAGGATCCTACCCAGTCTTGAAGTTTCAAAATATCATATTAACGTTAGGTTATCTTTCCAGTATGGGCTTATGTTAAATCAACTCAAATGAAAAATAAATTTTCTGGAGTTTAAACAATTGAATTTACATAGCCGGGCTCTATTTCTAGCATGCAGACTCACAGTGGAAGTATAATCATAATCAGTTTGCCATTTTATTAACTAAAATATGGAAAAACAGATTGCCTTGCAGATAAGCTCAAATATTTTTGTATTCTATGAATCATGGCTGCCAAGTGGACACTCTACAGACACAGGACTATGAATCTTTGTCCATATCTTTCTTGTTACTTTATAATGGAGTTTCTTCTACGTATTCATCTTGTCTACATGACAGTGCAGTGGAAATGGTTGGATCGAGTCAGCTCCTCAGCCACAGACCTAACAGTACCTCAATCATAGTGTACTCAGTCCATGTCACTGAATGAGGCAGTGGTAGAAAAGTTGGTTTGAAAGCTAGAATGGTTAAAAATAAAGAAGGTGTCAGTCTGAGTGAGAGAAAAATGGTAAGAGACTTAAAAATCATTTTGCTCATCATGTATTACAGGACATAACTAAGCAAAAATCTTAGGCAAAAAGTGATTCTTCGGTCACATTTACTTCATATCCCTGGTCAAAATCTAGATCACAGGAACTGTGGCATTTTTAAATTGGAACATGTGCTGAGTATCTTCTTCATGTACCTCCCTATCACATCAGTTCTCCACTATACTGTGCCAGGATTTTGGTTTGGGTGAAGCCAATAGAAAAAAAAACAAACAGGAGATTGGAGGAGGGGAGAGGAAGTGAAGCCATCCTATTCAATCCTGGGCTCTCCAGGCTATTTCTCAATACCAAAAGTCTCTGTTGCTGTCAAGCCACCCTCTCTCTACACGCATTTCTCTGTTTCCAGGTTCTAGCAGGTACACTCCTTGCTCCTGTTTAGGGGAAATATCACTCTTCCTTTACTAGCTCACAGGGAACTCCACGATCTCTTGTTGTTCTCTCTTACCTGAACATACCTTTCCTTCCTTCCTTCCTTCCTTCCTTCCTTCCTTCCTTCCTTCCTTTCATTTTATGTTTCTTTAATTTTATTTAAATTCAATTAATTAATATATAATGTATTATTGGTTTCAGAAGTAGAGGTCACTGATTCATCAGTCTTTATATAACACCCAGCGCTTGATTACATCAGGTGCCCTCCTTAACGTCCATCACCCAGTTACCCCATTCTCCACACCCACCTCCAACGACCCTCATTTTGTCTCCTATGATTGAGAGTCTCTTATGGTTTGTCTCCCTCTCTTATTTCATCTTGTTTTATGTTTTCCTCTCTTTCCATATGATCCTCTGTTTTGTTTCTTAAATTCCACACTTGAGTGAGGGTAAAGAAGATGTGGTGTAATGGAATACCACTCAGCCATCAAAAATGAGGTCTTGCCATTTACATTGATGTGGATGGAACTAGAGGATATCACGCTAAGCAAATAAGTCAATCAGAGAAAGACAATTGTCATATGATCTCATTCATATGCACATACGTTTACAGATGGATTTAAAAAAAAAAACACTTTTCAAAGAACTCAGTTCCTATACACCATCACCTTCCTACTGGGACCCCAACCCACTGTAGGATCAAGAAAATAATTGTACAAAAATTTTGCATGTAGGAAATGGTAATCAGGCCATTTCATTAATATGGCCCATAAGACATTCAATGCTTGGGGGATTGCTTTGCCATGTTTCATATTTTATACTTTTGGGTACTGTGACCCATTTTCTCACTATTAAACTTTGAAATTTGGAGAAATAAGACACACTGGGTAGGAATTATAGATTTGTTAGAGATAATATCCATGGCATTACTTTAAAATATGACAACCTAGGCCTGGAAATAACTCACAAAGGTTGAGGATATCTTGGTAAGGGATACAAGGAAAACTAACTTTTTTTCCTTTGAGATAAGTAGGTCACAAAACCATTAAATCAGTTAACTCATGATATTCCCTAAAACTGAAATAGTCTCTAAGGCTTGGGAGAAGTTGAGATTCTACATCTACCACAAAAGTTGCCCTTTTATGTTTGACTACTGACCATAATTAAACTTTTGTATATTCAGAAGATAATGCAATCCTTAAGGCCATTTTAATGTATATTTTTGTAATAATTAAATATAACCACAAATCAATTATAGCTACTGTACATGGTTGTGTTTTAAGAAGTTTTTAAAAGTATATCTCATTTGGTGCTATATTAAAATAGAGTGAAATTGGGTATTATTTATTTAGAGAAAGCTTTGACTTTCTCTAGTCTCTCCAAAGCAAATTGGAATCAACTTGCAGATTCTGTTGTGTTTTATAACAGGGCACACTATTGTCCCAAATTCTGGCATATGTTTTGAAAAAGACTTTTTGCCACTCTGGCAACAATTGAAATTTAGAGAGTAAAAGAATACTTGCTTAGCATGCTGAAATTGCTAATCCTGCAATCTCAGCACCAGAGATCTGTCTACAATAGAGCAACCTGATGTTTTAGTTTTTTCCCCTAGTGTGGAAAGAAGGAAAAGAAAAATCTAACTATATGCAGTGAAATAAAAATGGAGAAAAAGCAGATAGAAAATTTCAAAGGATTGAAAAATAGAATCAAAAGTGTGCAGTTAAAAGCAAATTATTGAAATAACAAATCTATTACAATCAAAAGGAATAAAATCTTACCCTTCCCAAACCCCAGGGCATAGATTTCACAATGAAAAATGATCTATTTTTTTTAACAGGAATGAAATGGGAGCTTGATTTTCAAAAATGAAAAGAAAACAGATGATTGTAAATACAAGTAACTAAGGTCATCTAGAGAAAAAAATTTTACTGTATTTCATTCTGTTATGTATTGTATGTGGAACTTTATCAACTCCTAAATCACATATCCAATGAAACCAAAGACAAACCCAACTATAAGATTCTTACGAAAAACTGTATGTTGAAAATAGCCTCTTAGGAAAGTTCAAAGCTTTTTCTCTACCTGACTTTACTGAACCTCCTCTCTTTTTCCCTACGTATAGAGAAAGGAAGGAAGGAAGGAAGGAAGGAAGGAAGGAAGGAAGGAAGGAAGGAAGGGAGGGAGGGAGGGAGGGAGGGAGGGAGGGAGGGAGGAAGGAAGGAAGGAAGGAAGGAAGGAAGGAAGGAAGGAAGGAGGGAGGGGAGGAAGGAAGGAAGGAGGGAAGGGAGGAAAGGTGGTTGCAGTAGGTTCACCAGATCTAAGAAGATTACATTTTTTACAGGGTTAATGAAGAGAAAATTGATGGCATGATAGTAAAATATTGTAAGCCCACATATGCACTGGTGTTCTCTAGCTCTTTCTGTCTCTCTCTTTCTGCCATGCTCTCTAACACACTCACTCACTCACTCACTTCCGCCTCCCTCACTCCATTTCCCTCTCAGCTGGCATCTGATGCCAGGAGCTATCACCCTGACCTATAAGGGCCTATAGCATAAGGCCCAGGCTAGCTCCCATTATAAACTGCTGACAAATAGGTTGTTTCTGGCACCAGTGCCCTTTTCTGACAATGAGGAGGAACAATCTATAATTCACTTGTAGGCTTTGTACTGGAAGTATCCAGAGCAATACTTAAGCTCCAGTAACCCACCCATAGTTCTTGTAGGTAATCTCTCTGTGGAGTTTGAGCATCTCAGTAGGGATAGGTTTCAAAGATTAGGGCCAAAGCCTCAGCAGAAAATAGTGTTACTTTGCCTCATTATAAAAAGTTCCTTTATAGATCCTCAGGGTTTTTGGATTTGTTAGTTTCTCATGTCTTCACATGATCTGAATATTGCTGTGTCCCCTGGAAAAATACTAAAATACCATCATTTTCTTACGAGTCATGAAGTCTTCTTTTGCATAAAATGACAGTTTTGAAGAAAAGAAAAACAATTCTTAACAGCAAATATGACTAGAGTGAACAAGTGTGAATGGCCCGTGCCCTTTCCTGGGCAGTAGTTTTGCTAGATAGCAGTTACTGTATCAATTAGTGAGATCTTGTTTTTAGAAAGACTTTGAGGAATGCTTGGGTGGCTCAGTCAGCAGAGCACTGGGCTCCTGATTTTGGTTCAGGTCATGATTTCCGGGTCCTGGGATAGAGACCTGCATTGTGCTCCTTGCACAATGGGGAGTCTGCTTGAGAATTCTCTCCTTTTACTCTTCCCCCCACTTGCACTTGCTTTCTCTCAATTAAATAAATAAATCTTTTTTAAAAAGACTTTGAAGTGATATAACAAAGTTCTTCCACTTGCTTACTGTTTTATCACAATAGACTGTTAATAATGATGAGGCTGTGCTCTAGTTCAACCTGGTACAATACAATCCCATTAAAAGGCTATTTACTTTGTACTTGAAAAAGGTGAAGAGCTGGTGCCCTCTCAATTTCAGAAATAAAACAATAAAGGCTATTATATATTTGCCATTGTTTACATTCAAAATTTTTAGGGAGGATGGATTTTGACTGTAACTTTATCTATTTTATTTTCCACGTCACACCCTGCAACAAACACAAAAACTATTAGGCTCTCCTTCTGCTGAACTAATTTCTCTATCTATTGCACTTTTACTCAGGAAAAGATTAATAATCATGTTTTCAAAGTAATGCTGCTCACTGTGAAATTTATTCTCCTGCCATTTCTAAAAAAAGATGCATGCCACAGAAAAGCTCCTGCCTGACTTACAGCTAATTCAGAAAATAACTATCCTGACACTACAATTCTTCCCTGTGAAAATGAAATGGATAAAAAGGATTGGGTTTTAATGCACACTTAAATGCATTAGCAGTACTAGTAAAACATGACAGAATTTAAAATATAATTATATCTGAAAAACATTCAAGTTGAAAACTTCTTACACTGATTCTATTCTAAGCAACATAGAAAAGTAACCGCATAATGAATAATGAATTTGAGGGACAAAAATCACATATCTCAAAGAATCATCAAGGTTTCATATTCAACATCCAAGACAAAAAACTACCTTGTAAATAAAAATAATTTGGTACTATGAACTTCTACACATAGTTCTAGGAATGGAAATAATCTAGTTTACTTTTAAGATCACTGGAAGGGGGGACGCCTGGCTGGCTCAGCAGTTGAACACCTGCCTTTGGCCCAGGGCGTGACCCTGGAGTCCCGGGATTGAGTCCCACATCGGGCTCCCTGCATGGAGCCTGCTTCTCTCCCTCTAACTATGTATCTGCCTTCTCTCTCTCTATGTCTCTCATGAATAAATAAATAAATAAATAAATAAATAAATAAATAAATAAAATCTTTTAAAAAATCACTGGAAGTGTATGTATGTTTTTTTCCATAAAAATAGTTACAAAGAGAATAATACTTAAGTACTGTGACTGAAAATATTTGCCTTTTTTTTTAAATCATTATTTATTTGAGAGAGAGAGAGTACAAGCAGGGGAGGGAGGCAGACAGAGAAGCAGACTCCCTGCTGAGCAGGGAGTCCACCCTCATGGCTCAATCCCAGGACCTGGAATCATGACCTGAGCTGAAGGGAGACACTTAACCAACTGAACCACCCAGATGCCTCTGAAAATGTTTGTCTTTATTCAAAGAGAGCAACATCAGAATGCACCCATTTTCTTCAATATGGTTTTATGGAGCAAGGCTTTCCTTGCCTAAGAAATGAGATATCTATAATTAACTTGGATAAAGAATATGTGATTTTTAATCCTCTAAAGGATTCTAAATTCTAATATTATAAAGATGACTCAATTTTACTCATGGGAACATTTTGAGAATGAGAGATCCGAAATATGGTGAGATTTGTTTTAAAATCAGCAATCAGAATGGCAAAGCCAGCATTCCATATGCTCACTTTGGCAACTCTGGTTGCAAAGGCATAGCCATAGACCTTTAAACAAAATTAAGGAGAAAATCTACTGATTATTCAATACCTTTAGCATCAGTCCTCTTGAACACTTTTCCTTGACACTCTGATGCCTTCCTACTCTTGATTTTTTTTCAGTTATTTGTATCTACTTCTCCTTGTTTCTTTGCAAATAGATTTTTGTTGTTGTTTGTATAAGTCTTAAATTTTAGCATCCTTTAGGGTTTTATTCTTTCCTTATTTATAATAGTGTGAAAATATATTATTTATGCATTTGTTTATTTTATTATTTCTATTTAATATGTAAGCTTCTCCAGAGCAGGAACCTGGTCTTTCTTCCCACTGTTATATCCCATGTACCTATACAGTGCTGGCTCTTTTCCAGGCATTAATATGCTGCTGACTTCATAATCTGTATCTTCATTTTAATCCTGTCTGAAACTTTAGAACCATATATAATTTGAATATCTCTACCTAGGACTCTTATATTTGTTTTAAACATACTACATCCAAAAAGAATTTATTATATTCCATATGCAGACCCTCTTTCAATCTTTTGCCTCAAAATCTTCTCTGTTATCTCCTTTGATTTCAACATCTACTCTATCACATAGGCCAGAAACTGGAAATTATTGTAAATTCATTTCATGTATTTCTCCTACAATAGTTGGTTGCTAAATTATTTTCATTCTGTTATCTACATCTCTCTCAAAACTCTCATATCACCTTCAAGTATATTGCCACCACACTAGGTCAAGCCCTCCCCTGGATTATAGCTTCTTAAATAAGCTTTCTGCCTCCATTCTTCCTTTGTTCTATCCATTATCTACATTGTTCCTTGAGTGATTTTTTTTTCCTATTCCTAACCTCCTTATACCTGACCTGGAAGGCTCAGTATCACATCTTTGATGGAAAGGTTTTCACATTCCTCTCTACCCCACCCACCTGACCACTCCATTTTGATCACACTACCTACCTCAGGCTACTCATCAAACTTTAGTATTTATATTTTTCCCAGTGTGCCTTGCTTTGTCGTATGAGCCAGTAATTTTTTATCTCTTTTTATGTGAGAGAGCTAAAGTTATAGGGCAACAAGCCTACCCAAAATATAAAGAAAGACCAGCAACTCCAAGAGAGGGCACAAACATTTGTTTACCCATAATAGGCCAGCAACAACATATAGGCAAAATGTCAGGTAAAAAATTGAGGGTGAAATTATAAACAAATAGCTAAAGGCCAAGAAAACACTAGTGTAAGATTAGAAAAGCACCAGGAACTAGAGACACAAGAGAAATTTGCATCTACTCTCAGTCTCACAAGAAATATTTGAGTTAGGTTAAGAATCCTATCATCATGGTTCAGACCTAGAGGAGAAGAACAGAAGCCATTGCAAAACATAAAGCATTTTTTGTAATGTCCCCTATAAAACAAATGTCTGTTTTTTGTTTTGTTTTGTTTTGTTTTTAAAGATGTATCTATTTATTTGAGAGAAGGAGAGAGAGAGAGAGAGAGAGAGAGAGAGAGGAGCAGACTCCCTGCTGGGCATGGAGCCTGATATAGGGCTTGATCCTGGCACCCTGAGATCATAACCCAAGCCCAAACTGAGAGTGAGTCACTTAACCAACTGAGCCACCCAGGTACCTCTAAAACAAATGTCTTAAGCTATTTAGGAGAAGGCAGGAAACATTATTGTCTTCAGAGTACAGGTAAAGACCCATTGCAGCTAGAAGACAATAGAACCCCATACTCCAGCAAGATAGGTAAAAATATGTTCCAGGGTCAAATTGTTAAATATCTTCTACTTCTGGGGAGGGGCAGAGTTACTGGAGAGGACCTACCTCCTAAACAAAGGAATTCAATGCTCCCTTAACACTTAGGCTGACTCAAAACAGTAGAGAACACCTCCCTTTTACTTGCCCTCCTTAATAGCAAGCACTGAATGAAAGTAATAGCAATATGCTACTGGAGGAAGATCAAAGCAAGCAAGGAGAACTTCTCTGAGATATAGGCACACAGGGAAAACCTAAAGTTGACCTTGAGATTACCCCTCTTGCAAAACTGTCCCATAGAATTGAACAAACCATAGAAATGAACCATAGAAATGAACAAACAAACAAACAAAAATCCAATCTAACTTCTGATTAGATGGACTGTCTCTCTCACTCAGATAAGGTGAGGCCATTCCAGATATAGATACTAATTATTTCAGTTTCTATCCTTCTACAAAGTATTTCTGGCTTTCATAAAAAACTCAAGAGGCACACGCAAAAAAAAAAATGTGTGGGGAAAAAAATCTTATTGTCAAGATGCCAATCAATAGGATCAGATTCCAATATTACATGTATTGTAGGACTAGCAAATGGAGAATAAGTGTGTTTAATATGTTAAAGGCCCTACTGGAAAAAAAGAGGACAAGAATGATCAGATGGGCATCAGTAGAGAGATGGAAAGTATAAAAAAATCAAATCAAAATGCTACAAATTAAAACATGACAGCAGAGATAAATAATGACTTTGAAAAGCATATCAGAACACTCAATCCAACCAAGGAACAAATCAATGAACTTGAAAACTGATAAGCAGAAATTTCTAAGCTGAAACACAAATGAAAAAAATACAAAAATACAGAATAGGGCATCCAACAAGTATGGGACCATATGAAATCATCTCATACATGAATGAAAAATGCTAGGAGAAGAAAAAGAAGGAAGAGAAGATGAAATATTTGAAGATATATGGCCAAGAATTTTGAAAAACAAAGACAAAAAAACACAGATTCAAGAAACTCAATGAATACCAAATAAGCTTACACACACACACACACACACACACACACACCATATTCACTGCTGAAAAACAAAATAAATTTTAAAATCTTCAAAAGAGCCAGAGAAAATGAAACACATTACATACAAATAACAAAGATAAGAATTATAGCATAGTTATATCAGAAATTGTGTATGCAAATCCAATTCAAAAAGGAAGAAGTAAAATTATCTCTGTTTGCATGACATAATATTATATATAGATACCCTAAGGATTCTGCCAAAAGTTTCTTAAAACTAATGAACAAATTCAGTAAAGTTGCAGCATACAAACTCAACATCCAAAATCAGTTGCATTTCTATACATCAATAAACTGTTTTAAAAGTTTTTTTTAATTACAATAGCAAAAATAATAATAAAATACTTGGAAAAATTTAACAAAAGAGTTAAGAGATATATACCCTGACAACTATAAAACATTAATGAAAGAAACTGAAGACACAAATAAATTGAGAGCTATCTCATGTTCATGAATTGGAAGAATTAACATTATTAAAATGTTCATTCTATCCAAAGAAATATACAAGTTCAGTATATATAATCCCTATCAGAATTCCAATAATTTTTTCTCTGAAATAGAAATAATAATTCTAAAATTCATATGGAACCACACACACAAAAAAAAATAAGCAAAGCAGTCTTGAACAAGAACAAAACTATAGGGATGCCTGGGTGGCTCAGAGGTTAAGCATCTGCCTTCGGCTCAGGGCATGATCCTGGAGTCCCGAGAACAAGTCCCACATTGGGCTCTCTGCATGGAGCCTGCTTCTCCCTCTGTCTATGTCTCTGTCTCTCTGTCTCTCTCTTTTTCTGTGTCTCTCATGAATAAATAAATAAAATAGTTTTTTTAAAAAAGAACAAAACTGGAAGCATCATACTTCCTGACTTGAAACTATATTACAAAGGTATGCTAATCAAAACAGTATGGTACTAGCCTTAAAACACATGCCTAGACCAATAGAATAAAATACCTCAGAATTAAGGCTGTGCAAGTAAGTTTAACTATTTTTTGACAAAAGTACCAAGAATATACGATGGAGAAATGGTAGTTTATTCAATAGATGATGTTGGGAAAACTGGATATCCAGAAAAGAATAATAATGGATCCTTATCTTACACCATACACAAAAATCAACTTAAAATGGATTGAAGACTTAACTATAGACCCAAAACTACAAAACTCCTAGAAGAAAACATTGGGTAGAAGCTCCTTCACATTGATCTTGGCAATAATTGTTCTGGATTTAGTACCAAAAGTATAAGCAACAGAAGCAAAAATGAACAAGTAAAACTATCAAACCAGAAAATTTCTACATAGCAAAGAAAATAATTAACATAATTCAATAGAATGTAATAGGAAAAAATATTTGCAAACTATATATCTATTGAATAAACTACCATTTCTCCATCGTATATTCTTGGCACTTTTGGTATTCATGTGTCTGGTAAGGGTTAAATGCCTAAAATTTATTAAGGAACTCATACAATTCAATAGCAAAAAAGCAAATAAACTGATTTAAAAATGGACATAGATCCCAAATAGACATTTTTCTTTTTTTTAAGATTTTATTTATTTATTTATTTATTTATTTATTATTTATTTATTTATTCATGAAAGACACAGAGAGAGAGAGGCAGAGACACAGGCAGACGGAGAAGCAGGCTCCATGCAGGGAGCCCAATGTGGGACTTGATCCCAGGACTCTAGGATCACGCCTTGGGCCAAAGGCAGGCACTAAACCACTGAGCCACCCAGGGATTCCTGACATTTTTCTAAAGAAGACATCCAATGGCCAACAGATATAAGAATCATCTCTGTTTCTATAAGAAACAAAAATTAAAACTACAATGATATATCACCTCACCTCTTAGGATGACTATTATCAAAAAATCAAAATGAGTGCTAGAATGATCAGGAAAAGGAACACTTGTGCACTGTTGAAGGGAACACAAATTGGTATAGCCATTATGGAAAACGGTATGGACGTTCCTCAAAAAAAATTTTTTTAAGTACCATATGATTCAGCATTCCTACTTCTAGACATACATATCCAAAAGAAATAAAATCACTATCTCAAAGAGTTGTCCGCACTCCCATGTCCATTATAGCATTATTTACAATATTTAAGACATAGAAAAAACTTAAATGTCCCTTGACAGATGAATGGATAGAGAAAATGTGATACACAGGCACACACATGCACAGTGAAATATACTATTCAGTCTTAAAAAGAAGGAAATCCTGCCATTTGTGACAACATGAATGAACCTGGAGAACACTATGCTAAGTGAAATAAGCCAGACAAAGAAAGACAAATATAGTATCATCTTTCTTATATGTGGAATCTAAAAAGGAAAAAAAAAACCCTCAAATTCATAGTAAAAAAAAAAAAAAAAAGTAGAATAGTGGTTACCAGAGGCTGGGAGGTTGGGGGTAAGAGGGAGATAATGGCCAAAAGGCATAACTTTCTGGTTATAAGATGAATAAGTTTTGGATTCTTAAGGCATAGCATAGAGCTTAGTGATAGTAATAGTTAATAGTAATATATAGTATACTTGAAATTTTCTAAGAGAGTAAATCTCAAGTGTTCTTACCTCTGCACCAAAAATGGTGATAATCACATCAATTAATTTGACTATAGAATCATTTCAAAAAGTATACATATATTGAAACATCACCTTTTATATGTTAAATATACACATTTTTTTCTTTGTCAGAAATAAAAAAGAAATACTAAAAGGAAATTATGCATGCCAGAAAACAATGTAGTGATGTTATTAAAGAGATGAAAGGAAACATAAAAACTGTTGACTAAGAATTCTATACCCTGCAAAAATATCTTTCAATAATGAAGAAGAAACAAAGACTTTTTCAAGAAAAGAAGAACCAAGACATTTATTTGCATTTGAATTGCACTACAAAAATATTAAAGGAGAATCACAAGACAGAAGCAATATTTTAAACAATTTTCAATCTGCTGAAATGTAAAAAAAGTTAAATATAAATTCTTTTTTTTTCTTGACTTAAAGGCCCTAAAACAGCCCTTTTTATAAGAAAAGAATTTCTTATAACAAGAAAACTATCAATAAAACAAACCACATATGCTATTGAATATATTAAATGTGGCAAGTATTACTGAAGAATTTTAAATTTTATTTAATTTTAATTTAAACTTAAATGACTACATGTGGCTAGTGGCTACTTTCTTAGATTATGCAGATCTAAAAGATAATTTATTGTCTAATGCAAAAAGATTAGCAAAGCATCGTGTGCATAGCAGGTAGCAAAGTAAAATATGACAACACTAGCACAAATGGTTAGTGGAGAAATAGAAAATATAATGTTATTCTCAATTTTGCAGAAAAAAAAACGTAGAAATGTTTGTGTAGTTTCACTCATAATTGGCAACAACCTAAATATCCCTCAACTTGGGAATGAATAAACAAATTGTACATTTTTATTTACAGAATAGTATTTAGCAATAAAAAGAAGTGAACTACTGACACAAACAATAAGGATAAGCCTCCAATACAAGGTACTAAAAAAAAAAATCAATCTCAAAGTCCGCATATTATATGCTTACATTTGTATGACATTCTGGAAAAGATAAACTATATGTACAGAAAAGGATCTATAGTTGCTAGGGGTTGGGGATGGGGGATAATTTGAATACAAAGGCACATAAAACTATACTTTGAAAGTTAAACTTTACTGTACTTTAATCATACTTTCATTTAAAAAATGAAAAACCAGGGGCACCTGGGTGGCTCCGTGGTTGAGCATCTGCCTTCAGCCCAGGGTGTGATCCTGGTGACCCAGGATTGAGTCCTGCATCGGGCTCCCTGCATGGAGCCTGCTTCTCCCTCTGCCTGTGTGTCTGCCTTTCTCTCTCTCTGTGTCTCTCATGAGAAAATAAATAAAATCTTTTTTTTAAAAAAAAGCAAAACCAAAGGAGTAAGATTTATAAAATGGAATAATCATATTTTCATTTTAGTATGTATAATAAAATGCCTTTAGTGTCTTAAGATATGGCTCATTTCCAAAAGAAATAGTGATTATTCAAGGGCATGTTTTTTTTTTTTTTTTTTATGATAGTCACACAGAGACAGAGAGAGAGAGAGGCAGAGACATAGGCAGAGACATAGGCAGAGGGAGAAGCAGGCTCCATGCACCGGGAGCCTGACGTGGGACTCAATCCCAGGTCTCCAGGATGGCGCCCTGGGCCAAAGGCAGGCGCTAAACCGCTGCGCCACCCAGGGATCCCCAAGGGCATGTTTTAAAATATTATTTTGCATCTTCAATAGAGTTATTCATCAATCCATTTAGACATCCCTTCTCTCACTGATTTTATCCCCTGTTCTCTGTACCCCTATATAGTGCCTTTATTTTCTCCAGTCTCTTCCCACTGCCCTGCACCTGCTCCAAGATGCAGGCTTTTTTTCAGCACTGGTGTCTCAGCTTCTGCCAGCTTTCCACGAGGAATGGCACAGACAAGAGAATCCCATACAGCCACATCAACCTTAAGGGGTCTTCTTTACCCAGGATGAAAATGCATGTACGGTACATTGGACAGAAAAGAGTAACACACAAATCTAATACAAGTAAAGGCTGAAGAATTCTCATATAAAGAAACCTCTTTGCCTTGCCTCAGTTTCCCATAAAGTCTTTCACTGAAATTTTTTTTCAGACTTTTTTTTCCTTAAGAAACTGTGGCATACTATAGAAAATGCCTAAGTTCCATTCTTTTCATGAGTTATGTGAGGAAAGATAAAAACCTCCCACTGGCAAAAAAACTTAAAATTAAAAAAAATTTTTTAATTTAAAAAGCTAGAAATTTGTCCCTTAGAGGTAGCATGTTTTTTTCCTTTACTCTAGGTACAAGTTCAGGAGAAAACGGTAAAGCAAGTAGAGCAGGAGGTGATAAAAGTTAATTCTCATGTTTTTCCCCTTAGGGAGCACCTACTCAATAATCTTATTAATGGGCTTTCGCTTTGTGCTAGCACTGAATAAAACAGATGCAGTCCTTTCCTTTAGGGAGATGACAATCCCATAGGAAGCATCAAAAGGGAAGGACAAATAAAAATTCCAAGGAGTATGTACTATGAAACATTGTCAATACCATAAGAAGAGGTCTTAGTTCTTCTGGAATATAAGCTGAGACCCTGGTAGAGCAGAAACCTGTAGCATAAGCATAGCCTTCTGCTCAGGTTTAGAGACCCATAGAAATAAGAGAGAAATCCTAAGCATCCAGGGGAACTAGGCGGAAGGAAGCCTAAGTTGTAGCATGGCTGTTCCACAGGGGCACTTCTGATATCCATTATATTATGTTATGTCATGTTATATTATAATAATAATATATAAGTATATTATTAATGTATTAATTTTAAAATGATATATTATTTTTTATTTATTAAAGCAGGCTCCTAGTCTGCTCAAGCTCCTATGACAAAAATATCATTGATTGTGATATTTATAAATATTTATATCTCATTGTTCTGAAGTCTGGGAGATTCAACAGCAAAGTGACTGTAGATTCAGTGTCTGGTGAATACCTGCTTCCCCATTTATAATCATTGTCTCCTTGCTGGGTCCCCACATGGCAGAAGGAGTGGAAGAACTCTCTGGGGTCTCTTTTATAAAGGCACTACTCCCATTCATGAGAGCTCCATCCTCATGACCTAACAACTTTCTAAAGGCCCTATCCCCAAATACCATCCCATTAGGAATTAGGTTACAATATGAGTTAGGAAGGGACACATGCCTTCAGTCTATAGCACAGGCTTAAAGCGACTGACAGTAGCAATGAATTTTTCAGAATTCTCGTAAATCCTATTTAAATCTAGAGGTCCTGCAAGGGCTGTGAAATGGAAAGAAAACATGGCTGGTCTATTATGGTCTCATCCAGATGAGGAACATACAATATGTGCACTGTTCCCTTTTGATATCCCCAACTCGACTCCTGCCACAACTCTCTAGACTTTGTCATCTTTTGAGATCTCAGCCCGTTGCTATCTGGATCTTACCTTTTTACCCTTCTCCCTGAAGTTTCTGTTGCTGGGGTCTTTATATCTTACTCTATGACAATTTTTTCTAACCATTGACAGTCTTTCTGAGGGAATTCCACATTCAGGTCACATCTGTATACTCATCTGTACTCAATAAAACTCAATGCCCCAGGAAACAGGTAGGGGATTCAGCCTCTCTCATGTTTAGAAATCTCATGATGTCTTTACCAACCTTCCTATGAACCTGGCTGGAAGTTCTTCTGCTAGTCTGCTGCCTTCAAAATATCCCACATGAGAATACAGAACAAAGTTGTTTTTTTTTTTTTTAAATCTATATCCCTTAAGTATGAAAAGAAAATCTATAATGATATCCTCTTAACAAATCCATAATGGTGAGATGAATAGCTTCTTACTCCTTTTTTTACCTCTCAAAACTCTGATGTGTGTGTGAGTCTGTGTGTGTCTGTGTTGTCTGTGTGCATGCAAAGGAGGAAAAAATAAGAATGCCTTAAAAACATGTTTTGCCTGTTTACATTTCAGTACTTTTTGCTCTCTCACAACTGGATGGTGCCTTTGGTAGCCCAGAAGTAAAAAATCTGTCCTCTCTGATCATAGGCCTTTGAGCTTACCACTCCCTCTGTAGTTAATTGAAGCCCCAAGAGGCCCCTAGAAATGAATGGGTGCAGGCACAGCAGAGAGGAACAAAATACACCAGAGCTTCAAGCGAATGAAAGAATGTATGTTACCAGTATGCTAAACTAGCCCAACTGGTGGAAGGCAATAATAAGGCAATTTAATTTTGCTTCCCCATTCTTCTTTAACTTTACTCAGTGGGAATAGTTTTGCTCCAGCAATGAAAAGTCTGGCATTTCCATATCTTTTGTAGTTACTTTTAAGAACTGTAAAGCCCCGAGATTATTTCAAGACACAAATCATAATCTCAAATTCCTCCTTAAAATACCCAATCTCATATATAATAAAGCTTCCAAACTCATTTAAAGTTGCAGTTACAGGACACCTGGATGGCTCAGCGGTTGAGTGTCTGTCTTTGGCTTAGGGCATGATCCTGCGGTAGCAGGATCAAGTTCCATATTGGGCTCCCTGCATGGAGCCTGCTTCTCCCTCTGCCTATTTCTCTGCCCCCTCTCTCTCTCTCTGTCTCTCATGAATAAATAAATAAATAAAATCTTTTAAAAATAAATAAATAAAGCTGTAGTTATTCCCCTGCCTACAACTCAGGACAGCTGTAAGTGAGGGACAGATAGGCTTCTGCTCTATTCCTCAGTTCCTCCTTCCCCACTTCCAACTCTTCGGGGGTTATAGGCTGGAGGTGGTAGATTGGAAGAGACCAGCTCGTTACTCATCAAACCTATTTCTTCTTTCTGGGGCACCCCACTTCATCTAAGTTGGACTATGTGACTAGGTTTCCCTGATGGAATGTGAGTAGGAGAGATGGATCACCAGCAGTCTGCCATAATTAAAATAAGAGTGTGTTAGGTGTACTTTCTGCATGCTTTCTTTCATTATCTCCTCGCTAGATCTAGAAAACCCAGTGGAGCACTCTGAAGCAGAGTCAATAAGTGAAAGCAGGTTCATTTTCTCAGTCACTAGATAGACGGCTGTCCAACTAACACTCAACTGAACTGTGGTAGAAACTGTGGTAGAAATGAAAAATAAGAAATTATTGTACTAAACCACTTAATTTGGGGATCATTTATTATGGCAGCTAACACAACCAACCCTATTTAATACTAGGAGGGAGGAAAGATTTTTTTTTTTTTTTTTTTTTTTTTTTAGGAAAGATTTTTAAAAAGAAGGAATATCTATGCTTGGCTGGAACAAATATAGTGGATTTTAGAATATACCCTTGGGCATTGCCTTATACTTCTCACTAGCAATCTCTTAACTCAGATGATACATTATTCTTACTGATAATTTACTTCATCTACATCTTTTGGGAATCTGGGGGTTACATTTTTAGCTTTTCCTTTCTGATCCTAGCCTTAACATCAAAGATAACACCCATATAGACTCTATATCATGCATGACTCTCACTTGATCTACTGGCAACATTCACACAGATAAATGTATGCATTTAGAAAATTCATTTTTTCAATGGGAATTCATACATCTAATCAGAGTTGTTTAGTCTCTGGACTCAGTCTTTCTTCTATTTAGAGAAATTATATTGTGAGTCTTTAAATTATTGATTCTGTTAACCTTTCCAAAATAAAAGTCACTTTACCAGCAAAAATGACCTTATTCAGGAAAAACAGAGGATTACATTTTGGGACATGCAACTATGGTAAAACTATAAGGAAGTCCCACAATTTGGAACTTTTTTTTGCATAAGCATGAGTCCAGAGTGATGACAACTTTTCCTTTGCTGAATTGCAGGGGCAGTATATTTCTCATAGGGGATACTATATATATCTTTCCCTCTTGGGGCCTGTAATTGATCAATTTTTTCTTGTTGACAATTCTTCTGTTGGGGTATGTAATTGATAGTTTTTCCTATAATTAATATTGAGTC